>NW_026854301.1:0-82658 GCF_026571515.1 Ruditapes philippinarum
TTTACAGGAATGATCAGTACCAAATCTAGTTGTGCATACTGTCAGCATTTTCCGGTCAATGATTTTTGTCAGAGTTATGGCCCTTTAATAATTTTTAATTTTAAAGTTTGTCCGGACTACTTCTCTTATACCACTAATGCAATTTCAATGAAACTTTACAGGATTGATCTGTAGCTCAAGTCCTTGCGCATATTACACGGGTTTTCCGGTTGAATGATTTTTGGCCGAGTTATGGCCCTTTGATAAAAAGGTGTTTTTTTCTGTGTGTTGCCAGATACACAAAAGCTTGTCCGGACTACTTCTCATAAACCACTGGTGCAATTTCATGCAAACTTTACAGGAATGATCAGTATCAAGTCTTGTTGTGCATAATTATTGTCAGCATTTTCCGGTTCAATGATTTTTGTTAGAGTTAAGGCCCTTTAATAATTTTTATTTTTAAAGTTTGTCCGGACTACTTCTCTTATACCACTTATGCAATTTCAATGAAACTTTACAGGATTGATCTGTAGCTCATGTCCCTGCGCATATTGCACGGGTTTTTTGGTTGAATGATTTTTGGCCGATATGGCCCTTTGATAAAAGGTATTTTTTTCTGGGTGTTGCCAGATACGCAAAAGCTTGTCCGGACTACTCCTCACAAACTACTGGTGCAATTTTATCTCAAACTTTACAGGAATGATCAGTACCAAGTCTAGTTGTGCACTGTCCGTCTGTCTGTCCGTCTGTCACAAAATTTGTCCCAACATGAAATTGGCCATCATGAGGCGACACATGTGATTACTGATCGCTCTTGTTAAATTCATAATAGCATTTTTTTTATACTTGTATGTATTATTTGATTAACTAAAAACATCACAAAGTAACTTATTAATTTGATATTTTATACTATAAGTTAGTTTTATTTACGATGACAACCTGGCATACAACTTAAAATGTACACAAAAAAATTAATATCAAATTTTAAAGCGTATTGACCAATTAAAGTTTGAAACATTTGTTTGACAGTAATAAAGTTCTATGTGCTTTTTATAAAAATAGATATACAATTTAGTTTTATTTCTAATTGATTTACAATTATGTATGTGTTAAATGAGGAATGACATATTGATATTAACTTTCATGGATACATTTCTATGTCTTAAATACAAACTTGCATGCATGTCTTGTTTCTGCCTTAAAACTTAGTCAACTTACATATTATGACAAGAGTAGTAAGAAAAAAGTAAACAGTAAAAATCTAAAATTGTTTATTATACTTTACGTAAACTTTTTTTTACTAATGTCACATAGTGTTATGTCGATTGATCATCCGCTAAAGCTACATGTAATAAAATTCATTAAAACAGAAATAGCGACATTTCATTAATAAATTGGGTTCCATATCGACTCCAGATCTTATTTTGGTGTCCAGACAACCAAAATGAGTTTTATGAGCATAAAAATGGGCAACCTCATTATGGCAAAATCGGAAGTCGGATTTCTGTTTGCATGAGAAACTCTACCTTCAGATCATCCGTTCAACAAACATGACTACAAGTAGCAGTCCTAATTTAACGGTATATTTCCGCATTGTAACGGATGTTTTCATAAAAAATTTAATCTTTTTTATGAGATGATTACTTTTTCTCAAGCACCGTGAAGCTAAACGGTTAAAGTGGTTTTGTACAAGAAAATTTCAAAATTTGCTGAAATATAACACTGTGACGTAGCGCATACACGAGCTGATTATAGTCTTCATTTGCATGTTAAAAATTCGTGTACGAACTTTAGTGTTACCGTGGGGTTTTCCGTTTAAAATCCTAATTTTTGAACAATATTTGATGGGATTTACAACAATACTGTTAAAAAGGTTAACGAAACTGTAGAATGCTTGGTTTTTAGGCCGACGGCAAAATATTTTTACATATTTATTAAATGTAGCTTTAGAAATATTCCCAGGGGTTAGCAATCTATATAGACTCAAGAAAACGTAATGTTCTAGTTCTCTCCCCTGGCTGCAATCGATGCAGCAGTATTGCATAGCAGGGGAAAATTATATCAAGATGTTGGCTACGCCTCGGGTGTTATTTCAGTTCTCGGGTTACTTACTTGCACGAAATCACCGAGAGACATGTATTATTTTTTTATAATATAACAGGGTTGAAGAGTAAGGGTTGGAGACTATCTTTATATTTAATATATATTGAAAATGAATCAATAAAATATATGGTGGTAAATACAGACTTTAAAAAATTTGCTAATCAAAAATGGAGTTCATTAAGTACATTCTTAGAATAAATATGTTTACCAAGACAACACATTAAGCGATTCGTGGAGCATTCAAAGTTGCTGTATCTTTATGGTTGATGATAATCACGGGGTGGAACCCCATATGGATCTCAAAATTGAGCATCGGTAAAAAAATATATGTGAATTTTTGCTTTTCCAGATGTGTGCTTTAACTCGATATCTGAAGGAAAAAATAGGTCAATTACAGGGTAAGTTTTCAACATATTAAAACATTTATATAAAATTCAAAGCTTTTTTCCCCAAAAAATATGCAATGCGTATGAAAGAATGTTTTTTTTTGTTTTTTTTACAAGTATGTTCCTTGCATCTGGGTTTTGGCTCAATAAAAGTTATAGTGAAAGACATAAAAGTTTGAATGATTCAAAGCGGAGCAGCAGGTTTTCTCGGAGAGCGAACCTGTCATTTACTCGATACATTCTTGTTTTATGAAGACTAAAGGATAGTGAACACAATTCTTATTAAAAAGACGGTTGTGTATAAAATATGAAAACACATTTAAATAATTTTAAACATGCCGCTCTGGCAAAAAATGTAAACGACGTGACGTTACAAAACTTCCATTAGTTGTTACTTTAAGCATTCAGGAATACTCTAAAGAAGATACGCTTGTCATCTGGTACACAAATTTCAATATACTGTAACCCATTAATGCATTTTTATTAACGCAGTTTCTGTACTTTTCGAAAGCCCCTCGTAAAAACCAGGCGATGACTTTTTAGTGATTTCAGGGGAATGTCCCTTTTTGTCTCAAATAACTCCAGAAAAGGATAAGAAAAAGAATGTATCTACTTTTTTGTTCATTATATTCAGTCTGTCAATAATGTAGAAGAAATGAGTCATACAAATCAATAATTGGTCAAACGTAGAACATTTTATTCCTTCTGAAATGTGTTTCGGCACGTTTAACAAAGTCAAGCAAAAATTCGGGTTCTTAAAAAGTAGTTCATTTCCAACAAATAAGTAATTTGCATAAAACTGCAAAAAAAATATCTGTCAATGAGTATGTATGATACATATGTAGACATGTTATGATGTTCGCGCATATCATGCATAACCATAAAAACCTAAATTTAAATAATTTAAATAATTAAAGCAGTATGCCTCTAGAGTCATGCAAACGTTTTACATAGTATATTAAAGAAAGTAATTTAAACATTGCAAAGTGCTCTTTACCCATTACCGTATGAGCATTTTGTAAAACAAAAATGGCTATTTTCATTGAAAAGTCTCGTTATGAAACTATATAAAAATGATTCAATACTAAACAAATTTGACACAAATGTTGGCTGGACCATTGCTTTGTACGGCAAAAAATCACTTCTAGTATTTTGCGATGATTTTTCCATCAACATTTATTTCAAAGTGCTGCAACTTTTAAATGGATTGAGATAGAGTCAAAGGCTTTCCGGTGATGGTTACATGTTACCATATGATCGACCTGAGGTCATTTTTAGCCCCACACAAGTGCAAAATCTTCTTGGTACTGAGGGAGGCTGCTTACCCCTTCAAAAACCTAAGCGAAAGGGGCACAATTCCCCACTGGCACCCCTCATGTATTTTCTGATGAAAGTGATCACTTTTAAACAACATTTCTCAAATAAAAACAAGTGTTGGGAGTTTACATAAGGCATTTTTTCACCATTTAAGACATTTAAAGTCGAGGAGGGGGTAAAAAAGGCATAGAAAAGCATGTTTATCTGTAATGTGTTAAAATCCACGAACATTACCAAAACATGTTAAAATCTACGAAAATTACCAAAACATAGGCCAGAAGATGCAAAATTAGTTCTTGCTGCGTTAGTAAAGCAATAGAAATATCATGGTGATAAATATCAGTCCTTTATTAATTATTGTGTGCAGTGGAAAGTGAACTTATATTTGATATTTTTCACTGTAGCCGGACCATATTTGAATGCAGATGCAATTAATATTTCATAACTAAATGAAAATATACACAGGAATAAATTCCGTCAAATGTAAATTTTGTTTCTTCTGGAGAAGCAAGTAAATAACTGCATACATTGTTAAAAATGTAACAAAATTCGATAAATTTTACAGAACTAAATTTCAACATTGGTACGGTGACGCATGATGTGATGACGTTATGATGAAACACACATGACGTTAAGCGACAAAACAAGTAAAATGACTTAAAATCACAAAAAATGCATGAAATAAATAGAAAATTTGTTTGTTTTGCATGTTAGATCGAAATATATTTCATTTGTTAACACCAGCTATGATTATATTTTCACTCGCGGCTATGCCACTCGTGAACATATTGCATCAGATTTTTTCTAGTGAAATATATTTCAATCTTACATATCAAAACAAACATATATCTTCTATATATTACATATAAAAAGTACATTATTTCCTAAATTGTCAATATTTTTACACTTCATGAAATCTGAGTCCGAGTATTTCAAACCACTTGCCCCTCACTGTTGTGGGTTCGAATCCGTACAGGGACTTTAGATTTTCTTCCTGTGAGGAAGCCATCCAGCATCCATATTCTATCATTAATATTGGAATATTTAAAAAAACACAGCTGACATTGTTTATTCTAATTTGAATAAATAAGCTCTATGAGAATTGAGGAGTACCAATCATTACAATTGTAAAAAGCCAAGGCTAAACCTTATCATTTATCTCTTATTTCTCAAGTATTTCTCTTATTTTTGCGGATGTCTGGTTAATACACTAGAGAGTAACTTATTGACCTAGCTTGTCACAACAAGTGAACTCCTTCATCAACATCATATCTATTTCTAGGAATATGAAAACAATCTAAATACTCGTTTACGAACACATTTTAGGCTTCTGTTATGATTCTTTAAAACCAGGCCAGCATACATCGAAACATATTAGCTGAAAAAGTGCATAAAAGCACTAAGTAGTATGCAATTATTTATCACATACTTTATCTTTTTCAAAGTATTTACATTTGCATATACTACCCTTATTGTAATGTTAGTACTAATTGGAAACAGATACCAAGACATATTACTCTGTTTCATTTAATAAACTAGTAAGAGGAAAAAACTGAAATTGTCTGACAGTAGCTTAGAAAATATGACAAACAAGATCAAAAAGGAAAGTTGGCGTTCGATGAACACAACCCCCACACGACCCAGCAACAAGAACCAGCGGCAAGGAGCTCTGGAGGACCCCAAATAGAAACAGGGAGTCGAGTTAATAATTAAAAGTAATATTTAAACCCGGAAAACCTTAAAATTAATTTTCAACCCTGAAACCTTGATCATGGATTTCCTTTAATCTTAGTTAATTGGGCCCTGAATTTTACTGCACTTTGAACACATCTGCCCTTTTGATATCAAGCCAAATTTATATATTGCGTATTCACGAGTTTTGATGACTGATGTCAGAAGTTCGCATGAAATATTGCATTGTAAGTATAATTAGTTTATTTACTGACAACAGATTTTTATAGTTTTAATACTCTCACAGTGAATAAAAATCAGATTAATACGACGTCACAGATGTACTGTATTTTTGCGCTATTGTATAGGGGAATCCCATGTTGAAGAAAAAAATGTAATGGTCAGATAAGGACGGCCAAAACTGAAAATATGCATTCAAATACCCAGTAGAACTGCTGGCTTTACAAGTATTTATTTCTACTTTTTGTAATCCTTTAACTTTTATCGTTACTTGAGTTAAAAATACAAGCCTTCATATAGGTTTTTTTAGTGCCAATACTTCGGATATCCAGTTATAAACGAAAGGTTACGATGTTTTTGAAACAAATGAACTTAGTAATTCAAGCGAAAACAAATGTACTATATTATACGGACAAAATTAGTATGCCTTTTTGGTCGGAGACATTTACCTAAATGATAGTCTGAAGCATAGAATAACAGGTCAAGTTTCAGTTACTTGCAGTGAATAACAATTAGATATATACGTCAGAGATGTAAATTTGTAGTTACAGTATAAGTGACATACAGAAGAATTGTGTATTAGACATCATAAACAGTGATCGCGAAAATTCTTTGCAACTTAAAGAAAAGTGGACTGTATTTTTGGTATTTTAACTGCAACGACACTTTGTTGTGTATTTAAAAAAAAGGAAAAAAAAGAGCAGATTTGTCGTATACAACGTAAATGTTACCAAACTATGTAATGTTCCCCGTTTTACCAACATACGAGCGGTTTGTCTTAGACTAATTCCCGAATTCTAGAGTTGGTTCAATACTTAACAAAATTGCAATTTCGCATTTATAATTAATTTTGTAATCTTGATCTTGGGACCAGCGAAGGTTGTTGACTTTGATGTAAACAAAATCTGAGGTAGTTATATTTGCATTAAAAGTTGCACTTACAATTTAAATAAACTTTTTATAAGTCAAATTTACCACGATACAATAACAAAAATGTATAAAGCAATGCAACTTTAAGCAATACATATTAATAAATTGTTCGCATTTTCAATTTAAAAAAAAGCGTTGTTTTAACCGTATCACGTCTTTAAATTCTTACTCTATTAGAGGGCCAAATACTCTATTAGAGGGCCAAATAGCAGTTTGTTCAAAAGGACCAAGGAATTGCAATCAAAATCCGGAAAGTCAAATTTAAAAATCGCAATACACTAAAGAAAAGCGACTTTGTCTTGTTGTTGTTGTTGTGTAGATACAAACGGATTATAAAATTACAGTTTTACTTGTTATGGTAACACTACTAAAAGGGAACAAATATGATTAATTACATTAATACTCAGGGTCAGGTTTTGCGTTTCAAACATACACGCGTTTCAATTTGCTTTTCCTTTAATCGACCAATATAAAACATAACGCATTATTCACTATGTCTTTATTTTCATGTTTTTTGGTGCTGCATGTAGTGTTTCATATTTCCTTTTTTAATAATTCAATTTCACCAATATATTGTTTTTTAAAGTAAGTCTTCATATTACTATCAACAACAATTCTATTCACACGAAAATCTATGATAAAAGAGATGACTTTGACTTTTGTATAGTTAATTATCCACATTTAGATGGAGACGTACCCCATGCAACATCTTACGGGGTTTATGTTTCCCAGTTAATTAGATTCGCTAGAGCTTGTAGCAACGTAAAGGATTTCAACGAGCGGAACATTTTTATTACCAGCAAGCTTCTAAAACAGGGCTACCGCTATCATAAATTACGGAAATATTTTACTAAATTTTACAATCGTAACTTTGATTTAATTTCCAAATTCAATAGTGATTTAAAAACTCTTCTGCGACAAGGGATTAGCCAGCCTGGTTTTTATGGCGATGTGATTTACAAACTTCGTAAGATTTTGGGTCATGGTAATTTTTTTCTGCTGTTTTTACTAAAATCATTAAACGTTTTATTAAAAGAGGTTATGACCCTACTATTTTAAGACATACTGCATGTTTAGTGTTCAACCCTTTTACAGTTGGACACTACGCTTTCCTCTTTTGATTGCATCTGACGGACCAAGTGGGAGACTCTATGATGGATAGTTCGTAAAGCCCTTTGGGACTGAATTGTCTTAATGTTCGTCTTCTGCCTTGCTTCGTCAGGCCCTTGTAGGTGATTTTCTTGTTGCTCTGTCTTCCTTTAGGACATTGAGTACTTTTGTTATGGTCATTGGGTTTACTTTTATATGTTTCTACATGATCATTTTAGTGTTTTACTTATTTAACCTTTTGTAACCATGACAACTGTTAGAATTTCACTTGGCGGGGATTCATTTTATTTACACTGTCTCGTTTATAGGAACATGATGGGGCTAAGAGCGAGGTTTGGTGCACCATTAACCGGTTTAAACTCCCCAGCAGTCATTATTATGCTGCTGACCGTTCCAAGGCGGCGCCCCACTGTGTTCCTCAGATGTATGTCTTATGTTGTTTCATACTGTTTTGGTGACACTTTTGCTTGTGTCCCTTGTTGTTTTCTCGTCTACGGTAAGTATCTTCCCAATTGCCTCTAATTTTTATTTCTTTGATTACTCCCCACCCCCTCCCTCCCCGGTCTCCTGTCCCCTTCCCCTTTGTGGGCCTATTTTTATTTTCTTTAAATTCCTAATCAGTTACAAATTAATTATCATTTAATGATTAACCTGTCCGTGCTCTGTCTTTGCCCTGTCCTGTTTTTGTTTGGGGTCCCCCTGGGCTCCTTGCCATTGGTTCTTGTTGCTGGGTCATGTGGGGGTTGCGTTCAATTGAACGCCGCTTTCCTTGGTTGATCTTGTTTATTCATATTTTGTGATGGTGATAAGACAGGATATATTCCGCCGCACAGTGTCTACCAGGTACAATTAAGCCACGTCTTATATTCTGTACAATGCATCACTTGCGATAAGTAAGGTCGACATTTTCCGAGAAATATTCCTCTATTTACATAGTCAATGATCAAGGTGACAGTAGATCAACTTTCTGTTGTCTCGCAACGAATAACAATAGGACAAATACGTCAGACATATAAATTCAATTATTAACCCAAATATATGTGGCAGGAAGATAAAGTGTAAAGGGCATGGTACCAGTACGATAGTTTTTTTAGTGAGATTCTGTAATTTATATGTCTGCCGATTTTTGTTTAAGCTATATCTCGAATTTGTTCACACTTGATCAGTTTTTTTAATTGATTAATATCAAAATAAATAATTCGAAATAGTTTTCATTGTAAAATATTTTCGTTTCACCATAACTGGGTTAATACAATTCAGGCCATATTTTTATTTTTGTAAATATTTTTCGCCAAATTATCAAATTTGTGATCGATCCGTGTAATAAAGAGAGAGAAAATGAATTCCTGATGAACGTCTTAAACAGGAATTAGGTTATTTCGATTAGGCCTGTTCATATACGTTGGTTATATTTCATTGTTCCCTGATTGCTTAATTATTAGTTGACATAAAATCCAGTAGTTCTAATTTGTTTGTATAACCTTAAACATTTTATTTCCTAACTCTTTCTACTTAGAAGAACGGCTCTACTTAGTGAAGACAGTGAAGACAAACACATTTAGAAACAAAGCCTACGTTTTACTTTTCCTAGAAGCACCATAATGTCACTAAATTGAAATTTATGATTCTTAACCTCGCATATTTTGTGTAAATTATCTATGATAACTGTTTCCGGTGAAAGTTTAGCTTTCTTTCGAGAAGAGAAGATTGTTTTGTCTGGCTTTTCCCCGATCTGATAATCAAATAAAATTATGTTGGTACCACACTTCCTGCTGAGAAAAGTCAACGTCCACCTTTCACGTGAATTATCGTCGTCATATTGCCAAGTACGAACAGTGTTGACTTAAACAAAACCTTACACATCGTTTATGCATCAATTTTAAGAAAATTGTAAGTATAAATAAGAAATAGTTTTGAATCTTCAATAAAGTTAGACAGGCTGAAGTGATATAAGGTAAAGTATCAGATCTTAATTACAATCATAGTGTTATGCCATGTCATGTTTTGTTTACGTTTTCTGAAATTATTTAAATTAGATTTTAAACTACATGTCATCATTCAAACTATTATCTAGTTTTCTTAGAATGATATGGACCCTCTCAGATTTTTCACGATGATACCCCTTTATAAACAAGCTTCTGACTTGTAAGTGTTTGCAAATAAGTACAATGTTACCCTAACATAATCACAACTTATCCTTATATAAATGTGAACAAGACATCAGCTTATTATTAAATGCACTTCCAACAGTAATATTATACCTGCCTGGCTACTTATTAGTGGTGATGTATACCCTGGTCCTATAAATTTTGAAACAAACAACAATAGTAACACCAGAAGGCATGGTTGTCTTAATTTCATACAATTAAATGTACGTAACTTGATGAAGTTCGCATTATGGCAAATTAATATGATCCAGCTTATGTTTGCCAGAGAGTGATTTTTCTATCTGAGATTCTTTACGGATTCTGGATTTTTTTTAAAGATTGATACATGTTAATTTCCTATATTGCCTGCCCGTTGCAATACACAACTGTTTATTTTATTGTTATGATTTAAGCTTTTTATACTGCACAGCAGCAGGTGTCAAGTGCCGCTTGGCAGCCCGTAAATATTATTTTCTGGGCATTCGGGATCATTGTAAAACGGCGGGACTTTCAAGCCAGACTTTTCACCCTTCTGTATCTATTATTATGCTATTGTACATCTATTGTTCTTAATGATAAAGGCGGCACAGGGTAACTTCTATTTTCATGAAACATGATAAAATGCCACATATTTTTACTCGCCGTCTCGGCTCGTAAAAATATGTGGCATTTTATCATGTTTCGTGAAAATATATTCAATATTTCACTCAAACGAAAAAAATCCTCTTATTATTACATAACATGTTATACATTTTTTAACATATCTATGATCTGACATATTCCAAATTGTTATCCAATATTATTTTTTTTTTTTATAAAATCTTACATTTTGTAACGACATAGGACCTAATTTACCATAAACAGAATCGATTTGAGTGGATTTCTTTACACCCAATAAACGGTTAAAACTTTGTGTATGAGCTATTTCAAAAATAGGTAAGACTTACTTATCAAATAATTCAAATCTATTTTTACATAAACATCAGTAAATTTATATAAATATTTATTGCCTTTGAATATTGCCTTTAACCCTAAGCCATCTAAAGTATGTTGTGCATTAGCAAAACAACCAGATGTCGTACATACAATACCTAGATATACAAAACGATTAACAATCTCAATATAATAAACTGCAAATTTTCTCCAAGGTGCCCATCCTTTCTAAATATGAGTATCATATTCTTTAATGTATTTAACAACAACTTCCATCTATTACAATAACCATATAGTAAGTCTAAACTAGACTGTAAATCTGTTTAACTATCAGCAAATATACCAATATCATTCGCATATAAAATAGGTAACTACCCTTATGCCATCAAGGTTACTATGAACAACCATGCCTTTAATAGTATTTAAGAACACAGAATGAATGAAAACGGGGTCAAACATTCCCCATGTCTCACACCTAAGAGACGTTCGAAACATAACCTAATTGATCTAAATATTTGACCCTAGATTTAACACTTTGAAACATCGGACGCATTATATTTAAAATACTTCCCCTTACATCTAATTTCATAAGACAAGTTTTTCTCCAAAGACTGTCCCTACTAACATAATCAAAAGTTTTGCGCACAATGTAATTTTCTTCTATTATTTATGATTAGGAAGTTATTTTTATATATCTGCATTTATTGACGAATAAAATAGAATCATTTTAAATAGTAAGAGATTAATACACGACATGAATAATGGCCCCGAGGTCTCTAGCCCGAGGGCGTTATTCATTTCAGGGCCAATTATCACCTTCTGGCAAAACTATGACGTGCATTAATGTTTTTAATACACTTGATTGATCTAAAAGTAGCATTTTCTAAAAAGAAATAATTTGGTATTTCTTTAGTTGAAATTCCTGTCTCTATACTAGTGTGCTTACTGTACTAGTACAGAGTTGTTTACTTTTTTCTTTGAACAAAGTACATAAGAATGTAGGCGCAAGTTTCATTTTCATTTTTTCGGAATGAATTTGGCGTATTATTTCTTTACATTTTAATAATTTAAAAAACTTGTTTATACAAAATACTCTAAACCTCTCGTCATAAAATCAAGCGATTCGTGCTTAAAATCTACTTTCACTTTCATAGTTAACTGTTTGATGACCTAAAATATGACGTCATTGTTTCAGTTTGTGCACGTGCACATGTTCAGCGGGCTGATAACTAGTTCTCGGTCCGGGGCCGCAAACTCATAACAGGTCACGTGACACTCATAATCAGTCGATATCACAGGCAATTGTGCTACTATATATAGTAACAAGTGTATTAATTCTGTTTATCTTACGGTAAAAATGTTGTCCTATATAGATGAATTTTAACCATTAAACAGCAAAATAAAAAGCAAATCAAACTATGAAAGTCTGAGACTTGGAAATTTTTAAACTTTAATTACTTGCATCATTATATAATCATAATATATTGTATATCTTATTGACGCTAAGTCGATTATATATTTTGTTCTAAAATAGATTGACAGTTCCGATTAACCTTATTCTAAAATTTCCAAGTTTTATTGAAACAAGTATGACTTCAACCATTTATGCATTAAATGGGGAAATATATATTGATCTATGCTCTCATTGGTATAATCTTATCAATTTTTATCAATTATTGGTACGAAATACAAGCTTGAATACATTATTTGCTTTTTTTGGTCTTCTTAAAACTAAGACAACTTAATTATAAGACATTTGACGGGAAATAGTAACAAATGAACAGAACCAGTAATTAAATTGATCACCATTCACTGTAAAATACTATAATTATATATCACAGGGTTTAAAAGCTGTAGCTGTAGTAACTCTTCCAGCGGACGAATTTACAGGATCTTCAGGAGAACATCTCCTTCTGTCTCAGAGAAAAGCTCTGAGAAGGGGGAGTATTTAGTTTTTGTATATCATATTTAGTCTACTTTTTAGGCATATATACCATTCATTTGTAAAATGTAGAAACTATTATTTAACGCAACACAGAAGCAATGCTAAGCGACAAAATGTTTACCAAGTCCTATAGTTGATTATTTCTATATGTGTAACATCCGTTGTCAAGTACTTAATGTCGTAATAGTACCGCTGTCGGCACGAGTCCCGCTAGACACTTTGAATTATTTCATTTAGAGAAGCTCGGAACGTCAATTAAACACTCAGGTACCCGATCCGTCTGAAAAAATAAATCAAGCGATATCGTGGAAACTTGCCATATGACATCTCTTCTGTGTTCGCGCGACGTAAAACCCTACCATAAAATCCATATGTACAAAAATGATAAAATTATGAAATCGTATGTTAATTTCTAGTTGTTTTCAAGATATTGAAACTGAGTCAAAATTAAACTAAACCAGTGATGCGAATATTTTGATATTTATAAACTTTAATATTTAAACTGGACAACACTAGTTGAGATTCTATCCCTCATATAAAATATAGACGTTAATTATGTGGATAAGAAAAGGAAGATGTTTGTCAGAAGGAAGAGATTATAAAAATATATCGTTATTAGAGTCAAGAACATTTGCTTTAAAAATAATTTTAGAAACACTGAATAAAGTTAAATATGTTTCCTAAAGCTGAAAACCACAAGTGTTTCTTGACTCTGATAATATGTCTAGTCTTTGAAGTTACTGACACAAATGCATTATTTGCGTCAAGCACCAAACCCGAAATGTATTTAAAGTTTTACAAGTATCTAGGAGGTGCCTAGGTACCGTCTAAAACACGCCACACTGTCCATTTAATGTTTATCATTTAAAATAAATATAAATTAAAATATTTGTAAGCTTAAAGACCCACATTTCGGAACAACATAATTGCAGTGATAATTGATATGATCGTATAAGGTGTTACTTTTATAAAGATAACATATACTGTTTCTGATATTAAAAAAGTATAAACCTTTCTCCTTACACGAAACATATATGTCTGGTTCTTTTATGGCAATCAGGATGCTTTATTGCCCAATGATTAATATTAAAGGAAATTTGAAATTCAGATCTCTGACGAAAAAATAATGGTCAAACATTCACTATCTTTTAGAATTTTCTGATAGACAGTTTGTCGTGTATCTAATCTTTGTTATGATATCAAATTATAAACTTTTCGAACGATCGGGATACTTCGGCATTTTAACTACAGCTGTCTTTCATTTGCCGGTGCGGCCTGCCAATTTAAAACAATAGCATTAAATAATATTCTTTGTTATTCAAATATCACTCTTTAGCTGACTATTAAAGGTGCACCTACATATCAAATGAAAGTTTGCGTCTAATATCCTTTGGTACTTCATGATATCATCAGAGTAATGATCAGACAGCTATATCATGATATTGCGACATCTAAATTCCTGGGGGTAATCAATGAATTACAAAAATAAGTTATGATATCATACATTTAACTAAAGAAACATTATTTGGGATTGACTTTAGAAACATTGTGTTCAGTAATGATAGGGTATAATTTCCAAAAGCCTAATCATTCTATAATATGTGAAAGTAATCTGCCATTTTGGTAAGAAATGTCTTATATTTGATATTTAACAAATCTGTAATGTATGTTTTAAAGAACAAATGACTTGTGTTGTTGTTTTCATTTCTGCTTTATAAGATTTTATATGTGATCTGGGTATTTATTTAATGTTTATCTATATTATTTAACGAATTGTCAATTAAAAGATTATTCATATATTAAAGATCTTTAAAGTGTATTTTTAAAATTAATTTCTTTTTAACAAAAGAAAACAAAAACAGAAACACAACAACAACAACAACAACAACAACAACAACAAAAATAAGAGCCTTTTTGAACTGGGTTGAACTTCAAAATTAGGCAAGGAAAATCACAGTTCTTTTCAAATCTACCCGATTAGATCTATCTACCTACAAAGTTTATGTCCATGTCTCTTATAGTGTCAGAGTTATGTCACGGACAAAGTTCAAGGTGTAAAAAAGAAACACAAAGGGCAATTACACTAAAATAAGGCAAGGCAGAATTACGGTTCTTTTGCACTGCACATCTACCCATCGAGATCCATATATCTCCAAAGTTGCATGTTGATACTTTGTGTTGTTTCAGAGTTATGTCCCGGACAAGAAAAGCGGACGGATGGACAAGGCGGCCACTGTATGCTCATCCTTCGGGTAGCATAAAAATACAACGAGGAACGAGATGAAATGTACTTACGTCGCCTTAATTATTGTTTTCTTAGAAAGCTTTGTACATAAGAAACACATATAATTTTCACTTTTGTCTAATTTACACTTTCAGGAATGCAAATATATCAAATTTGCGAGGTTAAACTAAAATTTTAAGGATTTTTTCCGGATTGTTAGTTTGACAACTGAATCTAAAAAGAAGAAACTACGACGGGAGATTTACTTTAATTACTGTTTTTTGTGGCAAGGCAGTCACAGAAGAATGTTATATATTGTGGAGCTCTAAGAATAAATAACTTTGTCCATACAGTCTGCATTACAAGTAAGTATCGTAAAACATATCAAATTTAATAAGAGACAAACACAAGAAATAGAACTTAATTAGAATAGTTGTATTACGGATCGCAACGTTATATATTGAAAAGCTTTATTTTCAAAGCTTTTTGAATATTAAGACAATTCTATCATTTTTATTATTATTGTTATCATTTTTTGTTGTTGAAAAATTGTCTACCCCTCTATTGTCATCATACGTACTTGTCATTACTGTGAACATGTTATACAAATATTATGATAATTCTCAGTAACTATTTTTCATCACATGTGTAGTAGTATTTAAGTAATGAAAGGTTAATACATGGCAGAGTAGGGCCGAAATTAATAATGTCCCCGAGGGATTCAGCCCGAGGACATTTTTCATTTCAGGGCCGATTTTTACTTTCCGGTCAATCTCTGACGTGTATGAAAGTCCTTCATATATTTGATAATAGCACGTCATTGCGCTTAAGTGGTTATCATGAAATGATGCGAGTCGTGCTTGAAACGTACTTTCAATTAACAGCTAGATGTTTTGTTGACTTAACATCTGACTTCATTATTTAAATTTTTGAACTCGCTGTGTTCAGGGGCCAATTATGATTTTGAGTTTTCGGCCCCGGGGCGCAAACTCATAGTCTGTCACGCGATACACATTATCTATTGAACTCGTATGCAATTCTGTCACTATATATATAGTTACAATTGTATTATTGTTATTTAACAAACATTTGTTCGTTCGAGAAACATACAACAATATAAATGATATCAAAAGTTATCATATGGGCAAATTGTTTTAAGCACTTTTCCTTTTCCATAATAGCTTTCTTTGCATATAAGATATTTACAGTTAAAAGATTAAAATGTGTATTGGCTGATAAAGGTAGTTGATAAAAATTCAATATTATTGTTGATGAACCATATAATTAATTCATAAGGACATATTTTAAACTTTGCATTTAACTTGTTTTTTTTTCTACAATTGTCATTTTATATCTATGAAAATGTGACTGATAATACATAGGAATGACTTTTTACTGGTCGTCTTAAAAGTACAATTTGCATTTCCTTTTCCTTAATTTAAAGATTTGTTGATGCAATTTTGAAAGGAGATAACTGTTGGTATGTAAAATGATTTAGCCTCACTATGCCTACCCTTTCTTATACTCGACAATTTAGTGTTGATACACGACATGAAATCTGCAAACGTTAGCTTATATCTGGGAAAATAGTTCAACAGTATTTCTCTTAATAAGTCAATAAGGAGAAAGGCCAGACAACTTAATTATTACTTTATGATAAATAAACTCCCAGGGGACGTTCAAGATGAATCAGTCAAAGTTAATGAACTTACACAATTCTGCTGACATTATGGATGTTCCAGGATTAACATGACGAGAAACGTTTTGTTGAATGTTCATTTGTCTCTGGGAACACCTTTCCCTAAAGGAATCACTTTTGTTAAATTTTCTAACATTCAAAACTACAGAAACGACATGTTGCTATTCTTATTCAAATTTACTTTTGGAAATACATTCTACTCTTGTTATATTTTTAACTTTAACAGTTGGCAGTAATACATTAAATTTGGTACATTCTTAATATAGTCATATTAAGTAAGAATTTTAGTTTATTAATTTTGTTATGGTCTTGCTTAATCGATTCTTATCATATTAATTTGTTTGTCTATTTTTAAGTCAATTTTACAACATGTTTTCTCAAATATCGGTGGTCAATCTACCTCACCGTCTCACATAACATACCATAACTACCATACAAATCTAACAATTCAAACACGACTTCAGAAACAAGACTTTATGTTAAGAGTATTAACCCTCGCCCGAGGATCTGATCAGCCCACTTATTTGCTCCCCATTGAGCAATGCGGAATGGCTTAACAGTATAATAATTTCAAATACTGAAAGTCATGAGATAAAGATAGTAAAAATATTTAAAGCTGTTGTTAATATAAATTTGATACTTCATTATATTGAACATTCTATTTGTAGAGAATAATACGCATTTTTTAGGATAAATAATTAAGCACGCGTTCACTTGCTATAAAATTACGTGTTGTATATTATTAGACAAAACTGCTAAATAGAAACACAACAACAATTGT
The DNA here is from genome assembly GCF_026571515.1 of Ruditapes philippinarum. Taxonomy (NCBI): domain Eukaryota; kingdom Metazoa; phylum Mollusca; class Bivalvia; order Venerida; family Veneridae; genus Ruditapes; species Ruditapes philippinarum. Next base: position 17,466 of record NW_026854301.1, read on the forward strand.
AGTTATTAACTTCATACACTTAATCAATAATATGAGATAATCTTCATGTGAAATATGGATATCAATGTGTTAAAGGTCTTGACCACATGACTAAAAAATTGCTTTTCTGACGCACTTTCTTATCCAGCGAAAAGAAGTGCAAAACTTTCAATTCTCTTACTAATAATAAGTCAATCAGAGAAAATGCCAGACCGTTTAATGACCGGTCACAGATAAATCCGGAAACTAAAAATGGTAAAATTATTATTTGTCTTGAACATGATTATAGGTATTATGTGAGAACATCACTGGAATTGTATGTAACCTTTAAAGTCACGGAAGATGGCTACCTTGAAATACTGTTCAGAAGTTAAACTTCAGACGAGATGAAAGTTGGTCAAATGATTTTTTACTATAAGATAAGCTTTGAAAAGATATCTTAAGGTACAAATATGTCCACGTTCTTATAATTATAGTGAAATTTCAAGTGTAACGTTGAGACCGGGCAATATACGCCCGATAACATATCATGGCAAACATATGACTACAAGATATGTGAATGGCGCAAATGATAGTAAGTTGATAACAGCGGTAATCGAATTTGATCTATTATTTCATATAGTATACTTACATGCCAAATATAAATTCAATCATAGAAATCCTTCAAAAGTTATGCCGCGGAAACGAACTGTCTACGGAAAGACGGACGTACTACCTGAGTTGAAGTTATGGGTTTATTCTTTCACCATATAGTATCTAAAAATCCACAAGCAACGTATTTTCATCCCATTAACAGCCTATAACCCAACAAGTTTGTATGGAATGAACACGGATATTCATCCCATAATGTCACTTGAGTTTGTTCGATCATACGGGCGGAAGATTGGGTGAACAATGCCATAACATAATACGTCGCGAGGTATCTTCTGGCGTATAACAACTGTTGTGTTTATTAGAGGTTCTTCATAAAACTGTTTTTTTCGTTAGAAAAGTTTAAAGCGAAAACAATTTTTTTCACACTGTGTATTTTGCCAGATTCCTCTAGCAAGAGAGGGAGACGACCCATGGAAGTTGAAGACGAAACCACACTGTCTACCTCTAATATCACCAACCTGCAATGATATGACAAGATCGTGCAATCACAAAATAATCTCTTTATTTCAAACGGCAGATAATAATACCTTATGTTCCATTAATGTACAGAAATTAAAACGAAGTATACAAAGTGAAACAATCAAAACAGCAAACTTATTAAATATGATTTTACTAAATTATTGACTATATCAAAGGAGTGCAAAGACAACAATTACACTATCTAGACTACAAATCAAATGGGAATCTTAAAATCTGTCGTGTTCAGCTTTGATTTTTAAAATACTATTATTAGAAGAGAACAGATGCAATAAAACATAGAACCAACCTTTCGATAGGACCAGTTGCGAACAAACCACCTGATTATATTTCTTAATAATAATGATAATAATACTAATAATAACAAAACAAATAATAATAATAATAGTCATAATAATGATAATAAAACATGTTGATACCTTTTCAGCCACATCAGGACGTTTGAGTAAAATGATCTTGAAGACTTTTTGCTAGAATGTACACTTTGTATTTACAGCACAGTTTTTGTCAGACACATATATATGCAGGATATCAGACTTGGGCGAGTACATTTCGTCGCAGCTGCTTCCTTCCGATTACACGAACAAATAACAAATTTTCGCACACAATGGTCAATTTTTCCAGTTCTTTACAAGTAAGCGAAATTTGCTTTAGGGCGTAACTAAATGTTTAGAGAGCAACCTATAGAAAATGCACCACACTCAAAAAAAGTTTTGAAGTCATAAATACTAAGTTGAAATCATCTTCATTTATTTGTTTACTTGTTAAATAGAAATATCATTTTATCTTATATATGATAAAAATGTATCAAAGCATACACGTTTTTACCTCTTATAATATGCATGTACATAATTATACAAAACTCCATGCTAGAGTTATGGGCCTTGGATGGTGATCTCCAATTTTAATCCTGAATATAAGTTCTAAGTGAATAAGAACCAATGGCAAGGAGCCCAGGCGGACCCCAAACAAAAACAGGACAGGGCAAAGACAGAGCACGGACAGGTTAATCATTAAATGATAAATAATTTGTAACTGATTAGGAATTCAAAGAAAATAATATTAAACCATACTAACAAAATTAAGAGAAAAAAACTGAAACAATATTATATATAATTTGTATGGGACATTTTTATAATACATTTGTAATAAAATTTTATCTCAAACACTTTTAGCGGGCATTGAAAATGACAAGCTGGTTGTTTGCTCACCATTACAAGATGAAACGCACAAGTTTTTCACGATTGCACAAAAGCACTTCTGTTGACATTTAATTTTATGGGTCAATATCCAGCAGTAGTTAGATCATGACAAAGTATTTTTAATAATTAAAACTTGTAAATAACATGTACAGAATTTCCATTAACTAACGAAAACTCTTCAATTAAAGGTGAATTTATTTCTGATCACAGTGTTTTTTTTCTTCTTTATATAACTACTACCCGAAAAAGGTACTGTTCCAAACGGATAAAAACATGAAACTTCCCAATTTCTAATGTGAACATTCTCAAAATGACTGTTCAAAATTCCAACAAGGCCATGAGATTTCTCTTTAATCAATATGTTTATATTAATTACCACAGTCACTCAATAGTTCTACCTGGACGTAGGAAGCTGTTAGCTGTCTTTTTTCATTATGACTAATCTTATTTGTAGCTGAAAAGATGCTTAATAAAATATGAGTCAAAATAACGCATTTTTTCCAAATCAGTCTGGTACCGGCACCAATAACCAAAGTAGAGAGAAAAAACGCTAGATCTATCCGACATATTGTCATAATGATAATATAAATGGCCGAACATCATCGGTAATATTATTAAAAAAATATGTACGTTCATTCTTTGTGAAAATGTAATAAAACCTGCAAATTACTGACTTCATCATTGCATATAACTATTATTGAAAAACTACTGTACGGCTAGCCACAACAATGTGTATAGGCTAGAGGTATATGACTCACATACGAGTACAGCTAGAAATTTTGACACCCGGTACGGGCCCGTATGGTTACCCACTTGCTAAATACAAAGAACATTTTATTTCACAAATAAACGGTTACCCAAAAGAAATATTTCATCTTTTCATTTATTTTGATAACCTAAAGGACGATTAAAATGATTATTCTAAAGTGGGACGAATCGTTACTAATCTGAAGCGAATCATCAATAAAGTGGGCCGAAACGTTATTGGGCGAATAATCAGTGGGGCAAATCATTATCAATTCAGAATTTTTCAGGTTTTCAATAAACACAATGGTAATACGGAACATTATAAATTTGCATATATAAATTATTCAATTAAAATAATCCGCTAAGCATTGTAAGTTGTAGCTAATCCGCAATTTTCAGTGATAGAGGCATTAGTGATTCTCGCGAAAACCAGTGACATTCCAAACAAACACTCGTAAGCGTTTTGCGGTTATGTTTTTCTCTAAGAACAACACACAAACCTTCATTTTACATTTCTCTTTGCACAAATATTTTCTTTACAAGTACTTTCCAGCAAGAATCATTCTCCGGTTTGTAAAATGAGCGTCTCCTTTGCGTCTTCAATTTTTGCCGATATAACTCCCTTGTTTTACTCACATTTATCGTGTGTATAAATTTCTTTGAACGAAATCATTATTGCTGTAATTATTGGCGTTGATTACCTCAATGAAATATCTAATACCAGTTAAAAACGCAAGTTTTCAATCGAATCGACGAATTACCGTCCGCCATTTTTAAGATGATTTATACTGTGCTCCTCTTAGTTTACGGTACTTAACGCTTTGAAACCAGAAAGAAAACAACAAATGAAACTTATGGTACAAAAATTGTCATAATCTATAACATATAGGTACTTTCTGCTTAATGCCACAAGAAAACAACAATATATATATTCAGTCAAAGTCAATTTTAATGGACCAAACTTAGTCTAAAATTCAAAGGAAACTTACTTTTGTACTCATAAATACGTGCATTTTAAAGAATAGTTTAACGAAAGAATGGATTTAATGTCAAGAGTCTATCAAGATAAAAAAAACGTCAAAAATGAAAATGTCTTCAGGTCCGGTTTGATTTAATCTGTACATGAACGGTAGTGATAAATTATAAATGAGAGCCAACTTTCATGCACTCTATCGCCATTTTAAGCAGTGTTCAACATTTATTCATGGCAACGACGAAATTTATATACATCCACAGACAGCGATCTTCATACAGCCTTCAATATGACATTTTCCTGCCATTTCATGAAAAGCGGTAAATGAACATTTCTGCGAAGTTTCCTCAATTCCAATTCAACCATGTCCACATATAAATACATGCGCCCTGAACCAGAAAAAAATGATCGAAACAAACTAAAACAGAATTTCATTTTGAAGGAGAATAAGATTTTACAAAGCCTGCATATCACCAGATTACTTAAAATAGAACATATTAAATTGACATATAATCAGTATTGACATAGAAATTTGTACATTTTATTTACTGGGTCTATATCTAATTCAAATAATTTTGTGAACATAAATGTCTTAATATTAAAACAATTTTTTGTTTTCTAATAAACATACCGTAATACTTAATTTACGTATAATAATACGTATTAAAAACTTGAATCATGGCATGTTTAATAAGATGTTCAAAATCAAAATTAACATTACTTAAAATCATATCAATATATATTAAAGCATTAAATGCCTAATATCTCACAAAAAAGGTTTGTTGAATACTCCTTATATATCAAGAGCACAACAAGAATTATTATAATGACAGGCATACTTAGACATTACCAAATACATGCGTAACTGTACAATACAGGTTATCTGAATGAAATTTTGTACATCTGAGTGAATGCAACTGTCTTAAAATGTCTAAAACATTTGTGCCGCGCCATGACAAAACCAACATAGTGATTTTGCTACCAGCATGAATTCAGACCAGCCTGTGCTTCCGCGCAGTCTGATCAGGATCCATACTGTTCGCTATCAGTTTTCTCTAGTTGTAATTCGATTTGTAAGCGAACAACATGGATCCTGATCAAGACTGCAACGGATGCGCAGGCTGGTCTTGATCATGCTAGTCGCAAACGAACTATGTTGGTTTTGTCATGGCGTGATTCATTTATTGTTTTAAACATTTGTATGTTACAAAACCATTGCTAGATTTGTTAGAACAGATTACCTAAACAATTTAATTTGACTACATTACAGATAAATGTTGCATGGTTCGACCAGTTGAAGCTGCTTAACCATGTTACATTATATAAATCATAAAGTTAATATCAAGCTACAATATAATAAATGTATAAATAGTACGTATTTATGAAATAATAGTGCTCTTTAAGTGTTGGATTTTTATGGAGAAAGTGGGAACTCCCCCTAGTAATTTAGTAAGGAATGATAATTGTAATAAATCATTATTCAGACACAGAAAAACATCTTTATATGACCCTACTTAGACTTAACAAATGACATATTCGGTGCAAGAAGAATTGAATACGAGCCAAAATCAAGTAAGAATCATAAGTAAAAAAAAAATCTTTCGTTGTTCACAAAGATAAAAAGTATTTGCATTTATGCACACAAATTTCAGTTTTATTTTCTCATACGTACGTACTCGTATGTGTTGTTTATTTAGAATAGTGTCAGATATACTCTACTGTTATTTAGGAATTTCATCACCATAAATATCAAGCTTTTGTGGGTACTGAGTAATTATTTATTTACAACATAGCGTGAGTTTCAGTTATTCTTCTTAGCGGTTATTCTTATATTGAAATTTTATAGGCCGAACAAAAAAAAGTGCTGACCATAATGAGACGATCTACAGGGCACGGGTTTGCCCTTAATCAGGTCAAGGTCACACTTACTTATTACGTACGAATTTCAAAAGGTCGTGCCTTGTTTGAATCTTTTGAACCGATAGAAGGAAATAAAATCTGTTTGGTTGAAAAGTTACTTATAATGAGACGAAGGGCAAAACACAGATAAGTTCTTCCTTGGGTCAAAATTGGTCATTTTTTATTAAAGAATTATTTTAGAAAACTCATTTGTCTAATTGCATTTAACTGTATGGCTTGAGCTTATATGTTTGACACGTAGCATATTGCCATGTGAACATCTTCAAAACAAATATTAATCTAGAATTGGTCCCGCCCCGGGACAACTTTATTTACGAGTATAACAATTCATGTATCACCTTTAAACAGTTTAGATAGATATTCGCATGTATACTTGATTGTGTAAATACTTTTTGTTTACAAGTAATAGAAAAATGTAGATATGTCTATTCTTAAAAATAAAACGTAAAACAGATATGCTGTAAAAAAAATCTAAAATAGAGAAATGGTCATATTTTTCTGTGACCGATGTCGGTATTTTCCCCCTGGCCGTACGTTGTTTATTTCACGGCGTCTCAACGCCGTGATATTGTGATGGGTAGTTTTCGGTAGCATGGGCAAAAGTCACGTGACAAAATGCCTTTCGATTTCTACAGCCGACATTTTATTGTTTTTACGCAATCATTGTGCAGCCCATTTCTGTGAAAAGTTACATAGCAACAGTTTTTTTTTCAAAAACCATATAGAATCTTAACAGTATTTGTATCAACACACGAAATATCAGCGTTTTATATTAACACATTTCCGGACATCCTTTCGACATGCTTGAGAAATTCGCCTTGAATGGATTATGTATGGTGGCTGATTTACGCCATCCGTATATATTCGCGTATTCGCCTCAAAATGCGAAAATGCGAACACACGAAGGGACGACATATTTTGACTAATGTGTTTTCATGTCGGATCTATGTCTCTCTCAGAGTGAATCTTTTCACGTGTAAAAATGTCTTTGAACATTACATTCCTAAGTTTCTATATTTGCAATTAAGAACTTAAATTGTCTTCTTTTTTTTTTTTAATAATTTCATTTTTTTTTTTGCGCAATTCTCTAAAATGAGATTTGGTTTTTCTATATGCGTTTCACAATAAACATTCACCATACCAGGTTGTAAATAACTTAATTTGGTCCTCTAACCCTTTCCCCCCATGAGCATATTGTGAAAAATGGCCGTTTTCACTGAAAAGCCTCCTGTTTACAAGTTCAAACTGCTATGAAAACTATGAAAAATGCTTCAATACTAGTCAAACTTGGCACAAATGTTGACTGGACTATTGCCTTTGTAACGACATGCTCAGTTTTAAATTTCCCATTACCATGGGCAACGAGGGGACATCTCAAAATTGCCAAAAAATCACTATTTTGCCTCGATTTTTTCCATCAAAATTTATTTCAAAGTGCTGCAACTTCTCAAGGGATTGAGATAGAGTTAAAAGGCTTTTCAGCGTTGGTTACACGTTACCTTATGATCGACCCGGGGTCATTTTTAGCCTCTGACAAATCCAAATTTTCTTGGCGATGAGGGGGACTCCGCGTTGTTTCGCGTATACATGAGGTAAAGGGTTAAATCAGTTTTTACCACAACATCAAACTTCATTCAGAATTCATGTCTCGTTATTGTGAGCAAAATTCTGAGTTTCCTTTAGATATGAGCAAGAAAATGTTTTATTATCCTCCGCCGAAAAGACGGTGGGGGATATAGAATTAGTCTCCATCCGTCCCGTCTGTCCTTCCGTCCGCTCCTCTACATTTTTGTCCGGAGCATGTCTCAAAAAGTATCAATTTGAAACTTCATAGGTGGAGGTATCAACTTGAAACTTCATTGGTGGATAAATCATATTTAGGAAAAGTGCACTGCACAAGAATAATAACTCTACGCTGCATATTTTTTTCATTATTGCCCTTTGTTATTCTTCAAACTCAATCTTTGTCCACAGCATAACTCGAAAAGCCTTTGAGATATCAACATGAAACTTCATAGTTGGATAGATCTCACTCAGGAGGTGTGCAATGTGATAACTCTAACATTCCTAAATTTTGAGTTATTGCCCTTTGTTAATTTTCATGCTTAATTTTTCACCTGGGTGGAGCATTAATTAACTGAAAAAACAAACTTTAAGATGTCAATGTAATCTTCATAGGTAGATAGATCTTTTTGAGGATGAATGTTGTGCGAAAGAATGATAACTCTACCCTTTATAATTTTTGAGTTATTGTCATTTGTTATTTTTATACTTTTTGTGCGGAGAATATCTAAAAAAGTGTTAGAGGTAACAACTTGAAACTTCATAGGTTGATAGCTCTTTTTGATGAGAAGTGCAGCACACTAGAATGATAACTAACCGCGCATTATTTTTCAGTTATTGCCCTTTGTTATTTTTTATACTTAATTTTGTCCAGGGTGTAACTACAAAAGCCTTTGAGATATGTACATGAACCTTCAAAGGTGGATAGATCTCACTCAGGAGGTATGCAGTGCAAAAGAGTGATAACTCTATCCTTCATAATTTTTAGTTATTGCCCGTTGTTATTTTTCATACTAAGTTTTTCACCTGAGTGGAGCATATCTCTGAAAAAGTCTTTGAAATGTCAACATGAAACTTCATACGTGGATAGATCTTTTTGAGGAGGAACGTTTATGCGCAAGAATGATAACTCTATCTTTTATAATGTTTGAGTTATCGCCATTTTGTTATTTTTCAAACTTTTGACATCTTGAAACTTCATAGGTGGATAGATCTTATTGGGGAGCATTGCAGCACACTAGAATGATAACCTACCGTGCATTGTTTTTTCAGTTATTGCACTTTGTTATTTTCATACTTTATTTTTGTCCAGGGTATAACTACAAAAGCATTTGAGAGCATATCATTCTCTGAAAAAGTCTTTGAAATGTCAACATGAAACTTTATAGGTGGATAGATCTTATTGGGGAGGAGTGTTTTGCGCAAGAATGATACCCTTTATATTTTGTTAGTTATTGCCATTTGTTATTTTTCATACTTTTTGTCCGCAGCTTATCTCAAAAAGGTGTTAGAGGTATCAATTTGAAACTTATTAGGTGGATAGATCTCATTGAGATTCAGGCAATTCAACACAATGCTATTTGAAGATACCTTATCAATATATTTAACTGTTTTTGTTGTTGTTTTTTTGTGTTGGGGTTGGTTTTTTTTTGTTTTTCGCCGTGACAATCATATTGCTGCATTTCCCAGCAATTTTTTACTTGTTGATATTCTCATTGATTGAGGTGACAACTGATTCTGTTTCGACAGTCTCGCAGCGAATATCAATAAGACTTATATGTCAGAGATGTTAAATCAAAGCGCCAATATATGTGACAGGAAGATGACGAATCTACCGGCTTATTTTCCCAAAAGTCTGAAAACATACGTGTTACAATTTTTATGCTACCATTTACATGTGTTGTGTAAACACTAAATAATCAAAAGATTGCACTGGTTCTTCAATAACGTTGTTTTATTTCGATTACCGGAAGTCAACTCGTATAATGACGTCTATACAATAACATATAAAAAGGCGCGTCACGCTAAACGTGACGCTAATATTGGCGCAATAACTCAGTACATACATATGTACGTAACACTCCGGGGGCCACAATGCTTGTTCAAGATCATATTAAATAAAATGATAATTGTACAAAATGAATTCAATGAAATGAAGTATTGTAACTTAGAAACTATGAAATCAGATATATCTAGTGAATTAAATTACAAGTTCGATCGATCAATTAAAGTCATAAAACTGTCTCTGATAGTAAACCACTATTGCAATTAGTTTCAAATCATTGTTATTATACTCTTATTGCAATTAACCGGTAAAGTTTCACTGATTATATATAACGAATTGCAAATGTCACTTTATATTTTAAAGGCATGCGCGAAAAATTGTTGCCGGCAAATGCACTTGAATCACGTGTACAATGTTACTTCAGTTTTAGTGAGACTCTCGTAACAAGGTTAGGTATTTGTGTTTCCATCTTGAAAAGAAACGTTCAAGCGTTGCATCTATGAGTATGTACAGTTCCTCGACAGGCTCATTGAATCCTCTTGTTGTGAGTTCTCTGGGTAAATAGGGGAGGTAATCCTGCGTCTGTATAGTAGATGAGATGGGTCTATGAGATATGTGTACATGAATGTATAGATAAGTGTGCGGTCATTTATAACACATATTTCTCCGAGTCTTTTCTCACAGGATGGTGGGGCATAGTTCTGGATCTACTTATATGTTCGTTTCGTGATATAATGTAGTGGTCATCTTTCTTTGGTAAATTGTCAACATAATTTTCTTTACTGTACGTAATGCTATTTTTCTGAATATTCGCGTCTTTTTTCGTAGCATAATTGTTGGTTTGGCTTATATCCTTCTCCGACCGACTCTTTTATCTTAAGATGCTCTACTTTAAGTTCATTATGCGTAATCACAGTCATAATGTTAATTTTACAGATGGGAATCGATGTAGAATGTATTTCATGATCAGTTTTCAATGGTCCTGATAGAAGGTATCCGATTTTAGACTGTATAGCTGTAGGCCCGTCACCTCTGATAAGTTTATCTAATACTACGTCCCAGTAATGATCAGCACCAATAAGAATCTCGATATCAAAATCTTCATCTTCTGAGACAGGGTGTGCGAGTTTGAGCCCTTTCAGATAAGTAAGGTGACCATCATGTTTGTGATGTGATTTAAGTGGTGTGGACATTTCAGGAATAATCAAAACCTTTATGGGAATATTTACTTCTGGTGTTTCTAAATACACGGTTGTTCTGCTTAAATGTCGCACGCGACGCTCTGTGTCTCCGAAACCCGACATATATAATGTTTCACTTCCGGTGGGCTCCAATTGTAATTTTTGGGCTAGGTGTTCACTTATAAATGAACTCTGGGAACCTTCATCAAATAGGATGTTGGCAGAAATGGAGGTACTTTTTGAGGTTACCATGGAAACTGCTGTCTTTAATAATACAGAACCTGGTGTGGTAGAGTGAGCAGAATGTATTACCGAAGTGGAGTTCTTTTTCTCATTGTTGATAACAGGATACTTATCTGCTTCTTTTTCTACTCCACAAATACTAGTATGATGTCTGCGTGAGCATATTTTACACTTGAATTTAGACTTACAGTCTGTAATCTTGTGGTTTCCCAGACAATTAAAACATAGCCTTCTTTCCTTCACTATCTTCATTCTCTGTTCACGATCTTTACATTTTACACAGTCTATACAAGAGTGCTCTCCCTCACAAAACAAGCATCTCTGTCTATGTTGTCGTAAATGGCCTGGTATGGATGTATTTTTTCTTTCCGGCTTACTGGAATCAGATTTTGTTAAAAAAGTTGCCGTCGGAATGAAGTATTGAGGGGTATTCAGCAAATTTCCAGCGTCTAAATTATTGATTTCATTCAGTATACATTTCATCAATTCACGCAAAGACCACGACTGCATCCCGTGCGCACGTGTAATGTTTGTTCTGACCTCTGGCGGTAGTTTTTGAAGGATAACAGGTGTAAGTAATGAACCGTATGTGGTCTCATTCTGATTCAGTGAAGCTAATGCTCTGATATATGTCTCTGTTGTATCATAGAATTTTCTAACGCTCTGTATAGTGTACCTGGGTGCTGGAACTTCCAGTAATGCTTTCATGTAAGTTTGTATAATTCTGTCCTTTTGACCATATCTCTCATGTAACAATGAAATAGCCTGTTCATAATTAACATTAGTTAAGGCAAATCCAGCTATTGTTTGCAAAGCTTCATTTTTAAGACACGACTTCAAGTAATTGAATTTCTGTACTCCGCTAAGTGAAACATTCGTGTGTATAGCAGACTCGCAAGAATCCCAGAATGAACACCAGTCAAGGACATTTCCGTCGAACTTCGGCAAATCTAACTTTGGTAATTTGTGATATACTGAGCTTTGAGATAAGGACGGTAAGAAATGCATCTGGGAAGTATTCTCGCTGATACCTGGCGCACAAATCTTGGATGTTTCGCTTGATACGGACGCTTGAAATGGCTGAGCATTAGGGTTTAGAGCTGGGGAATTGTAGTTCAAATTTGAAATTGATACCTTCCTAAAATCATGTATCTTCTGTATCTTGGTCTTTAACATGTATATATACTCATCATGCTCAAGAATTTCTGTTTCTATTTGTTCTTCTTCTTCGTCTTGAAAAGAATCAAGGATCTTTTTCGTGAATCTCCGTGATCGTCTGCTGTTTCTGTTTGAGGGAATCAATGATCGTCACAAGTTCCTCGTAATCGGCTGTCTCCCGCTGAATTATCTCGAATTTGTTCAGGAGTCGTGTAACTGCGCCTTTGTGACCCTTCTGTATAGAACGTAATTTTGTTGCCATAGTGTTATCCGGTTCGCGTGACCAAAATGTTGTGTAAACACTAAATAATCAAAAGATTGCACTGGTTCTTCAATAACGTTGTTTTATTTCGATTACCGGAAGTCAACTCGTATAATGACGTCTATACAATAACATATAAAAAGGCGCGTCACGCTAAACGTGACGCTAATATTGGCGCAATAACTCAGTACATACATATGTACGTAACAACATGTTCTTTTAGGACCAACTAAATCGGCTTACCGACTACTAATCCTTCATGCTTTCTAAATCGGCAATGAGAGACAAACAACAATTAGATTCAATTTTTGAGGTCAATTGACACTGAGAAAATTGCCTCGCTCGACTATCGAACTAGCGACCCCTGTACTGAGTTCACTAAGCGAACAAGGGATTAATAGTCACCATGCCACATTAAGCTGATTTACAATACAAACATCCCCAACGTGTAATGTACTAATGTGTATTATAGATGATATTTTAATACAGACAAAATTCTTAAAGAAGTGTGTTAGATATATATTTTCGTGGCAATATGGTTTTATTTGACTCTTCACATTTTTAGTGAAGTTTGAGTTTGAAGGGCAAAACAACTTTATTTAAAGGGATACTCAGGCAAATTAATCGCAAACATATTAAAATGGTCTTAATATGTACTCAAATCACGCTAAAATGACAAGCCCTAGCATCTACTTCTGTATAAGATTCCATGTTTGTTTTAGTTTGAAACGTAAATTTATCTTTACATGTTCAACAATATTTGGACGCCGACATAATCACTGAGTAGTTGAAACAAGTCTAATCCATTAATTTGGCATATACTTTAACGTTTCCAGAGTTCACTGTGACAATTATTGTGAAATCTTAACGCTCTAACCTGACCCACCTTGGTCAAGTTAGGAAACTACCATTTCTTTCTTCACAAGGAGAAAAGTTTCTTCTCTTGACTGCTTAGTGTATTTATTTTGAAGACATTTACAGAATAATGAATGAAAAATTCAAATCGAAAAAAAAATCTTCCCCGTGTCTTCTTCCTTTAACAGAAAAAGATATTATACAACCTATGACTCATTTCATTTCAAAATTGAACGCACATACGAGAATGAATTAAAGTGATGTAGCCAAACTGATATCGGGAAAATACTACAAATATGTATTTCATAATGAATCATATAACAGTATTTTATAGTAAGTGTGTATGCATTTATTTGAAAAGGCATGTATCGCACATATACAGTGGGTTATTATTGCTATGCACGGAGTGTATGAAAAGTTCAATAACATGATGAAACCATAGGATAGAAAAAGTTGTATCGACAGAATAAGAAAATATTGTCATCTTGAAAAATCATACCGTGATTATAAGATATTCTTTTTTAAAGTATGAACAATATTTTCAGAATAAATTGCCTTCTGGAAACGAATATCTATATGTACATAATGTATTTACATACTTATCTACCCTTAATTATTTCTCAATGTCATCAGCCATTTTGTTATGATTATAGCTCGACTAACGTAAGTAATTTTGTTGTGATTAACACTTTCAAGGGATCATTTTTTCCAGATAATTAGTATTTATTGCAAATAGTTTGCAAAGAGATACCATGAAGGTCTTCAAAAACACTCCCCACGATTGAAACAAAATGTACAAAGGCCATTTACATATATAATTTGTTTGGGTGTTGTTATATATATAAACGAAAACAATAACAAAACATATATATTATGCCAGGCGTTCACGAGATCTGATGTATTATCAATAATATTTTGATATTTAGTCGATTATACTGAACATCATAACAATGTGCATCAGGACAGGAAAAGACAAATGATGAAGTATCCTTCGCAAAAGGTTTTACATTTATCTCTCATCTGTCGAGACTGTCTGGCTGAAAATCATTGAACGAATATATCAGAAAATACATTGCAATTTCTAAATGATAATTTGCTATATTTGAAGAAAATATACTATTTCACATGATTAATATACACAATAATTTCAGACCAACTGCTAACTTCCATCCATGTTTGCTAAAAATGAAAGGAATATATCCATTAAAAAAGATTTTGATGTTGGCAAAAATATGAATATACGATAGATTTAAGCATTTGATATCTTAAATAATAGGCACTTACAAATGAAACTTTTGCACAATTTAATCGCTTTGCGATTTAACGAACAATACCATCCAAAAACAGTATATTGTGGCTGAACTGTGAGAGCTATATAAAGTTAGAATAAAAGAAACTTTTGTACGGAAATTTTCTACATAAGGTACGGAACATTTCAATTTTTGTTTAAAAATAATGTAAAAAAGGGAAAACACCACCTTGCCAAAAAATAAAATGATTATTTTTTAAATCTTTTGCTACTGAATATTTTAATTTATTTTCAGAATAACAAGCTTCTTAGAAATATTTCGTCATTACTGAATATAATAGTAATACGGGACAGGACACGAGAGGCATTGTCTCCTTTTAAAATGAAAACTTGCTTCCGACCTTCATTTTGTCCATGACAAAATAAGGGATAAAAGTCAGACTACTACATCATTATATTGAAACATTTAAATTCCCAAAGAAAATCCCTATCACGAATTGGTATAAAAAATAGACATTAATTTTGGAACGACGTTATCCCAATTTTTGCCGTCTGTGATAGTGTACTGGTAGTTTTAAACATTCATTATTTCGGCAAAGGAATGATATATCTTTATTTCCTGTAACATATAAGTACTGCAAAGATTAAAATGTGACATATTTTGCATTTGATAGAATTGTTATGCATCCTACTTCACTTACAACCTTGTGGACAATATGTGATCTGTGCAACTATTCATTTGTTTACTAAATGGTAAATACGCTTTATTATTACATGTATATACGAGGGTTGTCCAAAAAATTCGTGCACTGCAGTTATTGTCGTGAGAGATATTGACAAAAAAAACATGAATAATATATCACTTGAAGGGGAAATCTGTCTCAAATAAAAAAATGAAAAAGCCGTGTAACTGGAGTGTCGTGAAAACAAATCGTCATACAGTTACCTTGGTAACATAATACCGGCGCACAACACAAACATTGGGTTAGTTCATGACTTTGATGCAGCACAGTATTCTTTAAACACTGCATATAAATGTCAAAATTTTGGGAAAAGTGTGTGTACGTTTTCCTGACGTCAATAGAAAATATGACGTCATTTGCCATTTTCTGACGGTCGTAAACAAACATGTATGTGGTCTTCAATACTGTAATTACGTGAAAATTTCAGTCGCTAAACGTCTGGAAATACGGACGATCATTAAATGTTGGGCAAGTATTGGTAAAACACCGACATATACCTACAAAGAATTTAAAAGGGCAAGGGTGATAAGTTCAGTGTAACGCAGGCTTGTTTATGAATGGCACAAATGCTCTGTAGAGGGGCGAGAGGAGGTAGATGATGACAACCGGTCAGGCAAACGTTCGTCCGTAATGCCGGCGCATGTGACGAGGATTGTCCAATATATTCGTGCACTGGTGGAATATGTTACATGTACGTTGCATAAGAACAAAACAACTACAAAATACTTTGCATCAATCATTACTCTATTAACAGTTAAACAAATTATGACATAAAAAGCAACTGCCACTTTACAAGCGACAAAAAATAAATACGATCACAGTAATGAACTTACCCATTTTTTTGTCGTGCGCCGGTATTACATTACTAAGGTAACCTCATGGCAATTCTTTTTCACGACACGCTGGTTACACGACTTTTAGTTATGTTTTCTTATTTGAGACAGATTTCCCCTTCAAGTGATATATAATTCATGCTTTTTTATTAATAACTCTCATGAGAATAACTACAGTGCACGAATTTTTTGGACAACCCTCGTACATTAATACATGATGTAATTTGCGCTTTATTATCACACAAATGAAACATTACACGTGATATCTAAATCAGCAAAGGCATTTTAAAATTTGATTTGACATGTCTGAACCAGTTAAAAGCTGAATCAGATACAATTCATTGCCCTAAATGATTTGCAATTCTCTTTCAACGAATGTCCTTATACTAATTTTCAGATGTTACTTGACGTACAATAATCAATTGACAAATAAAGTGGGGTTCAATACATAATTATACAAACCTTACTTACTATAATAGCAACTTTTAGAAATTAATAATGAAATAAAAGTGCTTAGTGAACCGTTTATCATGTTACTATGACAATGGTCGTCTTACAAATACTTCTGTTAGAAATGTGCAGAAGCAAATACGTACATACCTTACCACAATAATAAAACATTATATGTGTAGCTCAATATTCCGTATGTATTTAATAGTCTAGTAAGACATTATTCGTCGTTAGAAAAAACCTTTCTTAAATCTACTCACTATCATAATTGATATTCGTGTTTCAAAGGAGACTATCTTTGCTATGTTAGTAAATGTAAAACAAAATATGTTTACTGATCAGAAGAACGTACGTCATGATCTATTCTTTCTGGCTTTTTAAATATAAGATGTAAAAATTAATGATGCACTTAGTCATATACGAAACCCAAATTATGTTTGCTCATAACAAATATGTGTGGAGTTCTGTAAAATACTTATATCACTTGTCATCGATAATTTGAAATCCCCCCAAAAACTACAGGAAAAACATATTTTTTTTGTTTTTCTTTTAAAAAATTTTATGTTTAAACACCCAAAATTGCGTACAGCACTTTTTTGGTGTGGATCAATTTAGCAAAAAAGCTTAAATTTGAAAGATATTATCAACTAAAACCTTTTAAATTTTATTTGGGCCCCAAAGCAGTAATTGTGTTCCCTATACTTGTTTAAAAGTCTTCTTATGTATTCCATATTCTTGTACATGGGTGAAATTTTTAGTCATCTAAAATAATCAATAATTTTAAGTGCATTTTGCCCCCATTTTAAAGGGATATAGTGACTAGATAGGGGAGAGTCAAAATTTTAAAATTTTTTTTTTGCCATTATTCCTTTTTTATTTAATAAATTTTCTTCGCATAAACAATAAACCGACGACGAAAATTTAAATCGGTTAAATTTCAATTTATTAAAAAGCAGTTCTTTTTAATCTTTATGAGATTTTAAATATTCCACACCTTAAAAGTTCCAATATAACCAGTTGGTAAAACATCATTCAAACAGTCAATCTTTTGAAATATGAAGTCAATTCAGCTCAACTTGACAATGAAAATATGAGCATAATGTCACTTTAACAACTGATAAGCACTGGTTTTGACATTTCATATATTACTTGTATGAGATAAAAAATATGATTTTCTTCTGACCAATACTGAATTTGTGTCATCTAAACTGTTTTTAATTAAAATGGTCCTTGAAAATGTATGTTTTTTCAGAGCAAAAATATAATTATGAAAATAATGATACACTCAGTTATAATCTGCATAGTTACTATGATTTTCTTAATGATTATGACGCCAATACTCTCAGGCACATATATTTGATTGTCCTATACTACAAATAAGCAACATGCATTTTGTATTTTGAAATTGATACAGATTAAAAACTTTAAGATTTCAGCTGCGACAGATATCGCCCTGGGCATTACTCTAGAACTGTAAGTGTCATGTGCAAAAACATTTGTCTGAAAGGCCTTCTCGAAACACACATCACGTCTGAAGAAAAAAACATTATAAATTCGTTAATAAGTAACAGACGAATAGGTTGGGTTTAAAAAATGAAGCATTTAAAATGGTTTAATAGCTTCGAGAAGTTTTCTGTTCAATTCTATTAACGTTGCAGTTGGAATTTCAATTGCTTACATGTAAGTAACAGGTTTTTTTCGAAGTGATAGAGTTTGTTTATGGCGCGTAAGAAGACAAAACAAGGGCTTTCAGTCTTAAATAGGGGAAAGTTGTATTTATTACAAAAAACCCCAAAAACAATTGAATTTTCTTCAGAAAACAATTTTAAAAAAGGGGCATTCCAAAATTTAAAATTTACTCTGTTTTTCCCGTCCCCGTGACAATCAACGTTGGGGATTTTTCAAAATTTTTTTGAATTTTTACTTTTTAATCAAAATTTAAAAAACATTGATAACAAATTTCTGTAAAAATAAAACTCAAAGGTTTTTAAACAGACCCTTTTGGAAGATTTATGACAATTGCTAAATTTCAAAATTTTTTAAAAGCACATTAACCTGATGGTACACCTCGTTAAGAATTAAGTGCATATCATAGTTAACATAAAATACATTATAATGTGATGGACACATTGATTCTACGCATCGAAAATGTTTTTGTTTTCCGTCATAATACCGTCACGCCAAACAATCTCATCAGGTGAGAAATATATGAAAGAGCGGTAGCAAAAGATTCTTTATCATCTGCGTTTTGATCGACATGTAACTTAGTGTACTTTATATTTGAATGTCAATCTAAGTTATTACATATTTTGTTTCATAAACGCCTTTAGTAGAAATCACTATAAGTTGTCCGACAATTAAGAACAGGAATGAATCGTCTAAGATTTTCAACATGCATATGAATTATGTTTCATTGATTGTTGACTCGCATATTTGTTTAAATCGTATTTATTTGTAAAGCTTACTTTCAGTAAATTCCAGTTTTTTTAATCGCAACGGGATGCTCTTTCATGCCATAAAACCAAGGATTCTATCCCCATTAATTTGTCCGCCTACATGACTTGTAAGTATAATACAGCTTTCCATATATATGCCATTTGTATGGTCTAAGTAGGTCATGTAACGGTGGTTAATTACCATGTCTGAAATGTACCATACAGTGTAATAAACATTGTCATTTATGTATTTGTTTGCTATCTAACAGCTCTAAGCTCTCAAGAAACATTCTAGGAATTTAAACAACGTATTTCATATTTTTTGTTTGTTATACGTAATATTAACAATAATACTTGTATAAGCAGAGTCATTGAGTCGGCAGTTGATAATATTCCAGTTAATATAACATGTCAGAACAACTTCGTTTACATGTATAGAGCTTTGCAATATGATAAGTAATATTCTTGCAAAATATCAAGAATTATAATGCTTCGATTTCGATAATCAAATGAGTGTGTTCAATAATCATGAAAAATCATTTCCTAACATACGCGAAGCATTTTTTTATTAAAAACGGTTAAATGTTTAATGGAAGCAATGTTTGTGTTTCGTTTTTGATAATTCTTGTTTCGCCTTTGATATACTGCGGCATATTTTAAGAATATAAGGCATAGGATATATTTTTTGTAAGTTCATTGATTTGCAGAAGGTTGGTTGTGATTTATTGTACACAAATTTGTACATTGACGTAATTCAAGCATTATATATTTGATATATTGTTCATAGAAAAACAAATGCATGGTTAGATGGTTTTTTCTTGCGTCTATAAATGTCATGATTTTCAACGTTAAGACAATATAGTATCGTATGTTATGCATAGACTAATATACAATGAATATTAATATAAACACACTTTAGTTAAAATATTGAAAACATATACAAAATGCATTGTACTAGAGATAATGTCCTGTTTTTAATAAACTATATTATATCATTTCTTTTGAAAATCTAATCATGTGACCTTAAGCCATATTCTCCATACATCAGCGTCAATTTCTTTTACGTAACGTTTTCTTGAAGACTTGCTTAATGAATCTAATCAGTTAAGCCACTAGCCAAACTTATCGTTTTCAATTTAGTGAATTGCAAGTTTAGTATTTTCTGGTGTAAATTATCATAAAGTTATATAGAATAAAATTTCTTTTAAATTGTGTGACACAAGAATAATATAATACAATAGTTATATCTGAATATTTAGATAGAATTATTATTTCAAAGTGATAAAAAGTTATTATAATAAACGAAGACCATGCAGCAATAAGATTAAAGAACGCAAAATGAAAATTGTGATACAGTTGTTGTAAGAATATTTCAGTATGTTCAGTTCCGTTTGCTCCAAAGGGCATATCATTATTAAAAGAAATTGACTGTTTTACGTTTGTGCGGGAGAAATTTCTATATCGGTTTTATGTAATTGGGCGGAAGCAGCTGCGACGAATTTAATTTGCCTAGAGCTTATATACTTGGAATCCAGAACAATCTGTGTGCCTGATAAAACTAGTAGATACACACACATATATATGTGTACTATATATATTTTACTAGAATCTTAAAAAATTATGAGAAAGAAAGATAAAAGAATTATTAAGTAGAACGATTTATCATTATCAATTATTTTAATTTTTTGAGGGAATGAATTCACTGGTTTAGTGGACAGGGAACTTTATGAAGACTTGCTATTGCTGTTATAGATAACATGAAGAATATCTGCATATTCTTAACATTCATAGTCAATTTGTTGTATATGTATCAAGGTTGTTTTGTTTTTCCATAGAATGGCTTTTACTGTAGCATATATTTATTAGTTTTGTAAAGATCACGCAATACATAGTTTTGTAACCACATTACATTTTAAACGACTGAAATTCATAAATACATCATTTTCCTGTTTAAATATTAAATACCGTCGAAGCCGGTGATAGGGTGCGTAGCAAGTAGCTTGCACTTACCACTACTGTACTTAAACAGCCTAAATGAAACCGAAACTGAAACATTTTCATTAATGACATTTATGTCGTTTTAAAGGTACCAATATGTCTGTTTGTAATTTATATGGTCTATAGGCTTGATCTGAAGACGGTAATAATTAAAGAATAAAAGCATATTAGACCTACAAACGTTTTGTTTCAAATTTCTTTTTTTGCGGATTAAAGTCTAAAAATCTGAAGTATTTACTTTAACTGAATCTATAATTATTAAGTTAACTGAAAGCTCAAAGAGGCTAATCATTTCACTAAAGTATTGCCTGTGTACTTGAATAGCTGCATGATTTTAAGTAATTCCTTCCTGAAATTATTTGACATCAATTAACATTTTCCAAATTAGATGTATACATAGCAACTCTTAAAGGGAAAAACATTTTAAAAGATTTCTAAACCTATTGCCATATAGTTATTTCTGTTTCCATTTTTTTTACTGAGATATTGAAAATGTGACAGCCAAAACAATTTAACAAGAAGTGTACATAGATGTAGTTCCTGGAACATCAAAAAATGTTCATTAGGTTTGTTTGATTATCCTAGGTCCACTTGAAGTTCATGTGCCAGAAGGTAATCATTAAGTTGTCTGGTTTTATTCCTGATTGACTAATAAAGATAGAATACTGCTGGACACGTATTTTTCTTAGATAGATGTTAGTGCTATCTTTTTTTTCTTAATTTCCACACACGATTTCTAAATTAGGATACAGTAAGTTATATGGAGAGCAATAGTATTAAAATGCAACATGACTAATGATTATATGATATTTATCAGTGTCATAATGTCCTTAATGTTAAAAGCGTATTTTGAAACATGAATACATTCAAGGACAACACTATTTTACAAAATATTGTGCAATGCAGTAATGTATGCATATATATGCTTAAATGGCAACAACAATCTTTTATATGCTTAATATCATTACTTTCTTATTGTTTCTTGACCTTGTTTTTCATTCAGATTTTTACAAACACAACACAACATAGAACTTACAAGTAGTAAATAATGACGTTTTATTTTGTTTGACAAGTTCTCTTTTTTGACATTTGGCAACTGATAAAAATTAGGATAGCCGCAGTATAGCGACCATATTCACCACGTATATCCAGTAACGCAGGAATGTGCAAATAACGCTTAAATTGTGCAACAGTAACGCAGAATTGTGCAATTTAGTGGCTAAAACGAGAAACGCGATATGTAAATGGACCAATAATTTTTAATGTACACAAAATCGGAAGAAATGAGTTAGCGCATACGGTTTCTGAGACATTTTACTTTAAACCTCATCAAAAATATTTCAATGAAAATGTTTATTTGTCAAGATCATTCGTGAAAATGACGACCTGACTAGTGTATTGAAGCCAATTGTAGTTTCGTTGATATCTTTAAATACAATAACGTACATATGACATATGATTTTTTAAATTCGGTGTTCCAGAGACATTTTCCAATCTACTCGTGTCATACTTAATTGATACCATTTTTACGAGGTAACGCCGAATTCGTGAATAAAAGAGCTGAAGCAACGGCGGTTATCTCATTAAAAGTAGGTAAATTCTATTTTACCAACTTCCTTCTATTGTTATACGACACTTGTAGTTTGACAAAATAATGTCTTAGGTATAAACAAAACAAAGTTTTAAATGTGTTAAATGTACATATTTATTTGTCGAAACACAAAAGTCACATTTAAAACATAAATCAGGTTGTTTTTCTCACGAATGATCTAAAAAAGTAAACATATTCCAGAAAATAAATGTAATTCTGGTTGAAGTATAATGTCGTAGCAACCGTTTGCGCTAAAAAAGTAAACATATTCCTGAAAATAAATGTAATTCTGGTTGAAGTATAATGTCGTAGCAACCGTATGCGCTAATTAATTTCTTTTAATTTGATTTAGAATAAAATATTTTGGTTCGTTTACTTAATGTGTTATTCATTTTAGCAATAGCGTTGCACAGATTCGGCGTTAATGTTACGTTAATTGTACATTTCTGCGTTCCTGGATATGCACGGTCATATTGTTTTTTATATTTAAATCACTTTTTAACAACATTCGGACGTCCGAACTTGTACTGAAAGAAGACGGTCGAAAATGGTTATATGTGTTTTATGTCGACATCGTATTTAGATAATATGAAAAAGGAAAAAGATATTTTCAGGAATTGAAAATCTATAAGCCTTAAGTGCATATTATACCAGTATTAGTTTCCAGGAAATAAAGTTATCAATGGGTATTAGCGCGTATTCTGAGATAATTTTCTACAATTCAAACAAGAATGATTATTGCGAGTAAACTTGTTTTTATGTATGCTTTACAAATTAAATTACGCCGGATTTGGCTACTACTTTTGTCACACCATAGTATATAAACTACTACTAAATAATTCTGCATATCAATTTAATTTTTATAGGCAAATTTGACCTAAGAAATCCATATTTTTCTATTAATAATGAGTTTAATATTGTTTTAATAACAGAGTTTGAGCATGTTAGATGTTTAACAATTGACGAAAGGAAGATTATTAAGGATGGATGCACAGAGTATCAACATTTATGTGCCAATAGTGTCATCACCATTTTGTTATGTTAATGGCACGGTTTGGTGTTAATACTCTAAATTAATTTTTAAAGCAGCAAGACTCCAGAGGATAACAGAAAAACTAACGTAATATTTCAAAATCCATCATCAAAAACATTGACAGAAATCGAAATGACACTTTAAAATGTTCATATTTTAACATTTTTGCTCGCTTTTTATGCCACCGGGAAATACTGTCTTTTATTATAAAACGGAATTCTTTCATCTGCGTTCTTTTCTAGACAACGGGTTTGTACAGAAAGATCTCGCGACCTGTGATCCGTAACCACTGAATCCGGGATCGTATGAAGCATAGATGGAAACAAATAATAATTTGTGGTTATTTGTGTCACTAAAAATTATAATTGATTAATTATATGATATATATGATGGACAATATATCGATATAAACTTTAGCTCTATGATTAGGGTCTATTTATTACCGAAATTGATATACAACCCCGGGCGTACCGGATGCCGGGATCTTTGGGACCACTGTTTTTACACGACACCATGTTGAACCCGAATTATATTGGCTAGCGCATTAGTAACGTTAGTAAGGTAGTAGTTTATGAAGGAAAGTAAGACGATATATTGAAGCCTTTGTGAACATTTCCTCTTAAATTAAGATGTCAGAAATACATGTAATGGATTTTCACATTAAAAGCTAGCCAGATTGGTATTTTTTACCGTTAACTTGAAGTTAAATTTCATTTTTTATTTATTTTACCATCTTGAGACCAATGGCTTTAAAAAAAGAAAAGCTTGAAGGTTTCCAGGCACACTTTACACGTCGGAGCAAAAGAAAAATTAACGTAATGAAGAAAAAAATGAAACAATTTGTTTCTTGCCGAACAATTACGAGAACGGAAATGTAATCAATAATATTTTGATGTTAAGTCGATTATATTGAACATCATTACAATGTGCATCAGGACAGGAAAAGACATATGATGAAGTATCCTTCGCAAAACGTTTTACATTTATCTCTCATCTGTCGAGACTGTCTGGCTGAAAATCATTGAAAGTATATATCAGGAAATATGTATACATTGCACTTTCCTAAATAATAATTTGCTATATTTGATATGAAATATAATTATTCGCATGCATAGTCTACACAAACCTTTCAGAACATTTTTGTTTGTTAAAAATCAAAGAAATATTCCAATTTTAAGAAATCTTTGATTATATGATTTTAACAAAATAAACAAATGAATAATGAATAGTTTACAGCATTCACTGTTTAATAGAATGAAATCATGTTTAATATTTTAATTTCCTTATAATAACGTTTAATTGCATTCGTGAAATAAAAGGCAAGTCATGGTAGAGATGATTTTCTTAATTGTAAAATAACAAGTCATATTCCTTCCTTTTTTCCACAATTTATTGACATTGATTTTACATGACCAACCCAATTTCGTTATGTGGAACATAGCACGCACCTGATGTTAATCGAGATGTTTTTTTCTTCTCTAACGATTAAAGATGAAAAGCGCACAATGAAATGCTATGGCGTTTTATGAATGTTAAAACACTGCTATAATTAAAAACGTTTTTTAACATTTTTTTTGCCAATTAATTATGCATTTCAAGTTCTTAACGATAGACGCTTAAACAGTATGCCATAAAATCAATTTCTTGCATATCAGACTGGCGTTTCCGTTAGTTTTACCCATGCCAGAATTTTCATCTGGCATGGGGGGTTCCAGATGAGTCGCGTGCTGTACAATGGCACGATAAAGATGACGTCATTTTACCGTTATGAATTTATACGCTGTTGAATGAAAGTAGTTACAGTTGTGATGATATAAATTTTCATTGAAAATAAAGATAAAGAATTTAAAATATAATGGAATATGGTAAAATATACAAGAAAACATATCTGACATATGTTTGCGGTTCGGATCGGAATATCCGTCCCTCGGTCACCCGCCCATGGGCGGTAACTCGGCAAGCCTCGTTACCGCCCAATGGGCGGGTCACCTCGGGACGGATATTCCGATCCGAACCGCAAAATATAACAGATATTATTAATCGTTTAAGAATATGGGAATATTTTAGCATTTTGCCACTTCATAAGATCAACTGGACGATATCGCAGATAACAATCAAAATATACCATTTTAAAAACATCGTTGTATATCAAGTATGAATAGTTGCTAGAGAATGCCATAGACATGTTTTATATAAAATTTAATGATTATATGATAATGTTTTCTATATCGTGATAGTTGTATCCTTTGTAAATGGACTTTTACGGTAGGAAAATATTGTGAATTAAAATATCGAACATTTAACAATCTTGGTATGTATTATTTGCATGAAGTATATATTCTCACGAAACTGAATTATTTCTGTCCTAATAAAAAAGATTAAAATAAAACATTGACTCTCTTGATGTATGCATCAACATACAAAAACTCTTAAAGGAGGTGTGTTCAAAATCTACAAAAGCGTATCAGGGGTAACAGCAAACAACGAAATATTTATGCATGAATGTTGTTAATAAGTTTGAGATACATATATTTATACAGCAGCTAATAAAGTGCTGTAGAACAAACTATTATTATATTATAATTATATAAAATTTCATACTTAATCGTTTAGTACTTTATCAACATAAACTTAAACTTAAAGGAATATATATTAAGAATATTAAAATAAGGAATTGGTTTACATTTTATCACTTACTTATGGAAAAACGAGCCCAATGTAGACCAATCCATTTAAATGCACCTTAAAAGCATAACATATACAATCAAACAAGAACGCTATAAAGCATTTTCTGAACATTAAAATCTTATTGTTGATATAGAACCCTCTTCTGATGACATTTCTAGAGTAATACATGGCTGGACACAAGACACGTTCCCTGGTACAAAAAGAAAACTTTCGTCCGACCTTTTGCCCATGATTTAATAAGAGATATCAGTCAGACAACTATATCATTGTATTAAGACATTTAAATTTCTAAAAAGCATCCATGTCACATTTTGTAGGAAAACAAACGACGTTAAATGATCGTAAATCTAACTTAAGTTACAGTATGGCTTTTCTTGGAATAACTGTATAATAATTATTGTTTTCTTTCTTTTGCTTTTTCCTTCCATTTATTTGACAGAGTTTAGTTTTAAAAGCTCTTTTCTAAAAGGGAGCGGTAGATTTATATTTTGTGCAACATATAAATATCGCAAACATTAAAAATGTGACATATTTGGCATCTGATAAAAAACTGTTTTTATGATTGTTTTTTTGTGCGTTTAAGCTTATATGTAAATCAACAAACATGTTTTAAAAATTGATTTGTCTGAGTCGGTTCATATATTTTTAAGATACATTTTGCTGTGCCTTGATGATTGGCATGGCTATTGTCATTATATGAATGACGTGTAACACTAATTTCTGATGTAACATAATATTAACAAACTCGTTACCTTAAATAAAGTTTATTCTTAATTAGGTTTCAAATTTCAAAAGTTTTACGTCAGAAGGATACTCATATAGTGATCAATATGATCATTAATGTTAACTTGTGCAAAATGTTCTTACAGAGCCCAATGCAAATTATGTGATCGAACTGTTACAGAAAATATTAAAAATATTATCTTTTTCAAGTCCCCATACACCAGTCCCTACATATGTGAGTGTGCTAGTGACAAATATAAGTGTGCTTCTATAAATATTTATACCACATGTCATCGGAACAGAATATCTAAAGTAAAACTACAGTTATTCGTTTCGTTATTACCTTGATAATATAAGTAATTACATGTACTTAGTTACAATATTTCGTAGAGCACTGGATGAGTAATTCACCTTAGCGACAATCATGTTCATACCTCCGATAAAATGTTATCAAATGGACAGAGAATAAAGGTCGTTTGGAGCTTAAACTTGTTAATGCAAATCAATTGTTCCAATATGTTTTAACTACATATCCTTTAACAAGAATGAACCTAATGAACTCTAGACTAAATCTATTCCTTTACCGCTTACTATCAACATTATTGACCTTTCATGCTCAACTTGATATCGATTAAAATATGTTATACTGTAAACATTTTGTAATGAATTATCTAGGTAGTGTAAATTATTTTGATAACAAACATGACGTTATTGTTAGGTATTAATTCATTGTCAAGCACATTTTCTTAGTTTTCATGTACGTCAAACAAACAAAATGCATTTTTTTTGTTTTTGTTTTTATTGTTGTTGTTTTTAAGTGATACAGAATAAAGACAGAAATATAAGCATGACATTATCAAGATTACATTGATGGGCTATACGTAAATGTTTTACCTATGAGAATTAATATTTCCGTTGAGAGTTTTGTTCTTGTATTTATACCTTCTTAATACTAATGCTTGATTAAACTTTGTCTGATATCATGATATTTAGCATTCTCTTATAAGCTATAAAATTCAGGATTCCCGGAAATTATTTCTGATCATTAGACGCCTTCATACTTTAGGTATCACGGCTGTTTAGCGGTATTCTATTCTTAAGATGTTTAAATTGCGCACCGTTTCATTGATTGTACGAACTATACCAAAAAGCCTCGAAACTATGCATTTGTTCTGTATAATAGCAATATTTTAGTATGATAAGAAGCAAAATCTTGAAATCTACCACTAATGTGGGTGCCTGATTAATGTAACACAACATAGTTTTTGTTCTTATGAAATTGCAGTGTACATCTTATGAATGCACATGACAATAAAAAATGCCAATAAATAGCCAAAATTATCTAGAAAATTACTAGGAAATGAAGCAATGACATAACTGACTAACATAGCAAACAAATTTGCACGAGAAACGAGGCAATTCGAACAGTTCATACATGTAATAGGTTTATCTTTACCTTTTCTTACAACCGAATGCTTGTGTTTTTTTCAAGCCGTAAAACTATACAAAATATTTTATTAATAGATCACCATGCTTAAGACAAATAAATATTTTTTCATTATTGTTATTGTCTGAATATTAAGATAGAAATATTATTTCAAATTGATAAAAAGTTATTGTAATAAACGAAGACCATGCAACAATAAGATTAAAGAACGCAAAATGAAAATTGTGATACAATTGTTGCAAGAAGATTTCTAAATATTCAGTTACTTTTGCTCCAAAGAGCATATCATAATTAAAAGAAATTGACTGATTTACGTTTGCGCGGGAGAAATTCTCTATATCGGTTTAATGTAATTGGGCGGAAGCAGCTGCGACGAATTTAATTTGCCTAGAGCTTATATACTTGGAATCCAGAACAATCTGTGTGTCTGATAAAACTAGTAGACATACATAAGGTGGATATTTTACTAGAATCTTAAATATTTATAAGAAAGAAAGATAAAATAATTATTAAGTAAGCTTGATCTGAAGAAGGTAATAATTAAAGAATAAAAGCATATTAGACCTACAGACGCTTTGTTTCAAATTTTGTTTTTCGCGGATTAAAGTCTAAAAGTCTGAAGTATTTACTATAACTGAATCTATAATATTATTAAGTTAACTGAAAGCTCAAAGAGGCTACTCGTTTCACTTAAGTATTCCATGTGTACTTGAATAGCTGCATGTTTTTAAATAATTCCTTCCTGAAATTCTTTGATTTTCCAAATTAAATGTATACAAAGCAACTCTTAAAAGGAAAACATTTTAAAAGATTTCTTTCAAAGAAACATTTTGCCATATAGAATATTTCTGTTTTCTTTTTTAACATATTGAAAAGGTGACAACCAAAACAATTTAACAAGAAGTGTACATAGATGAAGTTCCTGGAACATCAAAAAAATGATAATTAGGAGTTTTTTTATTATCCTTGAACGTAGGTCCACTTGAAGTTCATGTGCCAGAAGGTAATCATTTCCACACACAATTTTAAAATATGCTACAGTAAGAAGTATGTAGAACAATAATTTTAAAATGCAAACGTAACTAATGATTCTATGATATTTATCAGTGTCATAATGTTCTTATATGTTATAAAGCGTATTTGGAAACATGCATACATTCAAGGACAACACTATTTTACAAAATAGTGTGCAATACAATAATGTATGCATACATATGCTTATATGGCAACAACAATCTTTTATATGCTTAATATCATTAATCTCTGATTGTTTCTTGACCTTGTATTTCATTCAGTTTTTTTTTTTGCAAACACAACATAGAACTTACAAATAGTAAATAATGACATTTTATTTTGTTTGACATTTGATAAGTTCTTTTTTTTACATTTGGCAAACGATAATATTAGGATAGCCGCAGTATAGCGATCATATTGTTAAGGCAATAAACAATTTATATTAAAATAACTTTAATAACAATTAATAACAACATTCGGAAATCGGAAGTTGTACTGAAAGAAGCCGGTCGCCAATAGTAACATGTGTTTAATGTCAACATCATATTTCAGTCACAGATATGAAAAAGGTAAAAGACATTTTCAGGAATTTAGAATTTATAAGCCTTAAGTGCATATTATACCAGTATTAAATTTCAGTAATTAAAGTTATCAATGGGTATTAGCGCGTATTCTGAGATAATTTTCTACAATTCAAACAAGAATGCTTATTGCGAGTAAACTGTTATTATATGTGTAAAACTAAATTACGCCGGATTTGGTCACTACTTTTCTCACACCTAATACTCACTAATTTTTCATATCAATTAAATTTTTTATGGGCAAATTAGGCCTAAGAAATCCATATTTTTCTACTAATAATGTGTTTAATATTGTTTTAAATAACAGAGTTTGAGCATGTTAGATGTTTAACAATTGACTAAGGGAAGACTATTTAGGATGGGTGCACATAGTATTAACATTTATGTGTAAATAGTGTCATTATATATACTTTAAAACCCATTATCAAAAACATTCAATAGTTGAAAGAAATCGAAATGACGCTTTAAAATGTTCATAATTTAACATTTTTGCTCGCTTTTTATGCCAACTGGAAATACTGTCTTTTATTATAAAAAAGCGTTCTTTTCTAGACAACGTGACTGTACAGAAAATTCTCGCGACCTGTGATCCGAAACCACCGAGATCGTATAAAGCATAGATAGAAACAAATAATTTGCTTTTGTTTTGATTGTTGTGGTAATTTGTGACACTAAATTTTATACTTGTTAAATTATATAATATATATGATGGAAAATATAATGGTATAAACTTTATCTTGAAATATGATTAAGGCAAACTCATTGTTGAAATTGATATACAACCCCGGCCTTAGCGGATGCCGGGATTTTTGGGACCACTGATTTTACACATACCCATGTTGAACTCGATTTATATTGGCAACTGCGGTAGTAACGTTAGTATTTTATGCAGGAAAGTAGCACGATATATTGACGTTTGTTTGGAAACATTTCCTCTTGATGTCATAAATACATGTAATGGATTTTTACATTAAATCTAATTAGATTGGTATTTACCGTTTACTTGAAATTTATATTTTATTCATTTACCATCTTGAGGCCAATGGCTTTAAAGGAGAAAACATTGAAGGTTTCCAGACGCACTTCATATGAGCAACACAATTATAAAAAATAACGTAATGGAGAAAAAAATGAAACAATTTGTTTCTTGCCGAACATTTACAAGAACGGAAACATTATCAATAATATTTTGATATTTAGTCGATTTTATAGAACAACATAACAATGTGCATCTGGACAGGAAAAGATGAAGTATCCTTCGCAAAAGGTTTAACATTTATCTCTCATCTGTCGATACTGTCTGGCTGAAAATCATTGAAAGTATATATCAGGAAATACATTGCAATTCCTAAATGATAATTTGCTATATTTAATGAAATATAATTTTTGCATTAGAAGTGTACACACAACTTTCAGACCATTTTATTTATTGGTTACAAATAAAAAAAATATTCCCATTTTAAGAAATCTTTGATTGTATAATTTTAGCAATATAAATAAGTTATGAATAGTTTACAGCATTTACTGTTTTATTAAAGAGAATCATGTTCAATATTTTAATCTCCTTATAATAACGTTTAATTGCATTTGCGAAATAAAAGGCAAGTCATAATACAAATGATCTTCTTAATTGTAAAACAACAAATCATATTCCTTCCTTTTTTCCTCAATTTATTGGCATTGATTTTACATGTCAAAACCAATTTCTTTATGCGGAACTTACCACATACCTTATGGTAATCGAACTATTTTTATCTTATCCAACAATGAAAAAAGATGAAAATAACGCATAATGAAATGCTATTGCGTGTTATGAATGTTAAAACACTGCTACAATTAAAAACGTTTTTGAACATTTTTTTGAAAATTAATTATGCATTTCACGGTAGGAACGATAGATGATTAAACCGTATGCCATAAAATCAATATCGTTTAAGAACATGGGAATATTTCAGCATTTTGCCTCTTCATAAGATCATCTGCCGAAACGGTCTGGCAGATAACAATCAAAATAGACCAGTTTAAAAATATCGTTGAATGTCAAGTATGAATGGTTGCTATTGAATGCCATAGACGTGTTTTGTATTAAATTTAATGATTATATGATAATGTTTTCTATATCGTGATAGTTGTATACTTTGTAAATGGACTTTTACGGTAGAAAAATATTGTAAAATAAAAATATCGATCATGTAACAATCTTGGTATGTACATTTTACATGACGTATATATTCTCATGAAACTTAATTTGTTTCTGTCCGAATATATCAAATAAAATTAAGCATTGACTCTCTTGATGCATGCATCAACATACAAACTCTCTTAAAGGAGGTATGTTCAAAATCTACCTAAAAAGCGTATCAGGGGTAACCGCAAACAACGAGATAATTATACATCAATATTACATATATTTACAGAGCAGCTAATAAAGTGCTGTAGAACAAACTATTATTATTTGTATATAAAGGTTCATACTTAATGGTTTAGTACTACGAGCATATCAACACAATCAAAAGGAATAAGTTATAAGAATATAAAAATGAGAAATTGCTTTTATTTTTATTACTTACTTACGAAAAAAAAATGAACTCAATATAGACCAATCCACTTAAATGCACCTTAAAACACAACATATACAATCTTCAAACAAAAACACTATATAGTATTTTCTGAACATGAAAATCTTATTGTTGATAAAGCACCCTTTTCTGATGACATTTCTAGAGTAATACATGACAGGACACAAGATACGTTGCCTGTTACAAAATAAAAAAACTTTCGTCCGACCTTTTGTCCATGATTTAATAAGAGATAAAAGTCAGACAACTATATCATTGTATTAAGACATTTAAATTTCTAAAAATCATCCCTGTCACATTTTGTAGGAAAACAAACGACGTTAAATGATCGTAAATCAAACTTAAGTTACAGTTTGGCTTTTCTTGAAATAACTGTATTATAATTATTGTTTTCTTTCTTTTGATTTTTCCTTCCATTTATGTGACAGTGTTTAGTTTTAAAAAGCTTTTCTCTAAACGGGAGCGGTAAATTGATATTTTGTGCCACATATAAATATCGCAAACAGTAAAAAATGTGACATATTTGCCATCTGAAACAAAAACTTTTTTATGATTGTGTTTTGCGCGTTTTGGACACTTTTCATGGAATAAAGGTAACGTATCACATTGAAGGTTCCAAGATTACCGACGTATAAACACATCTGCAGATTTTTTTTTAAAATTTAAAATAAAGATATGTTGAGTAATTCTTAAGTAGATGGACGGCAGCTTGCTATTTGCAGTACCGTCCATGAATAAGCCAAACTAAACCCAGCCTGTGGTATTTTCATTTGAGCCGTATTAGACGTTCTTTTTTTTTCTTTCTATTTTGCATTCGTTCTATTATTTTATACATTATATATTACACATTCCCCCCTTAAGCTTATATCTAAATCAACAAACATGTTTTAAAAATTGATTTGTCTGAGTCAGTTAATATATTTTTAAGATACAGTTTGCGATGCCCTGATAATTGACATGGCGATTGTCATTGTATGATTGACGTGTAATACTTATTTATGTGTTACATGATACTAACAAACTCGTTGCATTAAAACAATATTATTATCAATTAGGTTATAAATTTTAAAAAATTTACGTCAGAAGGATACTCGTATAGTGATCAATATGCTCATTAATGTTAACGTGCGCAAAATGCATGATCGTACAGAGCCCAATGCAAATTATGTGATCGAACTGTTACAGAAAATATTCAATATATTATCTTTTTTCAAGATGATCCAATAAAGAATACACGAGACCCTGCATATGTACTTCTATAAATATTTTATCGCACGTATATATACACTGAAACTACAGTTATACGTTTCGTAATGACTTTAATAATTTTGATAATTACATGTCCTGATTAACAATATTTCGTAGAGCACTGGACGTGCGATTCATCTTAGCGACGAGCATATTCATACATGTACTCAATATTCATCTGCATCCATAATATTATATCAAATGACCAGACCGTAAAATTCGTTTGAAGCTTAAACTTGTTAATGCAAATCAATTGTTTCAATATGCTTTAATTATATATACTTTTACATGTGTGAGCTGTAAGCAATCTAGACTGAATTAATACCTTTTCCACTTACAACATTATTGACCTTTTATGTTTAGCTTGAATGAGATTTAAATATGTTATAATGTAAACAATTCCTAATGAATTATCAGGTTAGTGTAAATTGTTTTTGATAACAATTAAACATTTCCGTAACTGTCACGAACGACAAAATGTTATAAGGGAAAGCACGAGGCACATTGTTAAAGTACGCACAATATTTTATTGGGGCAGGTTGAGAAAAATGTGCAGCCTGAAAGGGACCCAAACACGAGACCCTCGGAAATCCGTTCCGTGCCTCTATCGACTGAGCTATTCGGCCGCTTACACATAAAAAATAGTGTTCAGTTCTAACCTATGACACTTGCATACGAAATATGACGTCATTGTTAGGTATTAATTAACTTTTCAATCACATATTCTTAATTTTTATGTACGTCTAAAAAAAGAAATGCATTTGTGTTTTGTGTTTATTGTTGTTGTTTTAATTGTGTTGTTGTTTTAATTGATACAAATTAAAGACAGACATAATTATTATAAGCATTACATTACTAAGATTAAATTTATTGACTATACGTTTAGTTTTTACCTATGAGAATTAATATTTCCGTTGAGATTTTTGTTCTTGTATTTATACATTCTTAATACCAATGCTTGGTTAAACTTTGTCTGATATCATGCTATTTAGCATTCTCTTTCAAGCTATAAAATTCAGGATTCCCGGAAATTATTTCTGATTATTAGACGCCTTCATACTTTAGGTATCACGGCTGTTTAGCAGTATTCTATTCTTAAGATGTTTAAATGGCACCGTTTCATGGATTGTTCGAACAATACCAAGAAGCCTCGAAACTATGCATTTGTTCTGTATAATAGCAATATTGTAGTATGATATGAAGAAAAACTTCATATCTACATGTAATGTGGGTGCCTGATTAATATATCAAAGTTTTGTAACACAACATATTTTTTGTTCTTCTGAAATTGCGCTGTACATCTTATAAGTGCACATGGCAATATCGATGCCAATAAATTGCCAAAACTATCTAGAAAATTACCAGGAAATGAAGCAATGACCTGACTGAGTAACTTAGCAAACAAATTTACACGAGAAACGAGGCAATTCGAACATTTCATACATGTAATAGGTTTACCTTTTTCTTTTCTTACAACCGAATCCTTGTTTATTTCTAGCCGTAAAAAACTATACAGAATATATTATTAATAAATCACCATGCTTAAAGCAAGTACATATTTTTTCATTATTGTTATTATCATTGTTATTTATACGAACATCTTGAAAGCTTGATGTTATGTGGGTAGAAAAAATATGTTAAAACAATAGGGTGATTGTTTGTTCTTGAGGACGTAAGAGAGGTATTACTAGAAAGATAAAGCTGCGACTGATAAAACTCGCTCTGTGCCTGTTTTGTAGGCTTATAAATAGTGTCATGTGCAAATACATTTGCCTGAAAGGACTTGTTGAAAAACAGATTAAAGGTGAAAAACTACATTATTTATTGATATATAATTATAAACAGAGAAATTAGTACATAACATTTTCGTTTTTTTTTAATTGATACGTTTAAAATGGTCTGTTTGTTTCGTAAAATTTTGTTTATTTCAAGTTACTGATATAAATTTGCTGTTGCAATTTATCAGACCGAAAAAAAGTTGAATCCCACACACCACATCTAGAATAAGCATAACTCGTTGTTCAAATGATTCTAAGAGTATTTGTGTAACAGCAACATATAACATAAATATCATTAATATCATATGTACTAAAAATTTAATAAATATATTGAGTATTTTCAAATAATTTGCAGTTCAACAATAAGAATTATTTCATAGTGACATAATTTTGTACCATAGAGAACATTAGTCTCATATTTAAGTTTTTTTATGTTTCCGTGGGTTTTGGATATTTTTCAAATATTTTCGCTGATATATACGTTATATTTGATCATAGACAACGGGATATTATTATCGGGAAGAGTATCATACTGTTCCAAAACATAGGTAATACATATTTTACATTTCGGCGAGATAAGCTTTGAAGAGGAGCTGCCCTTAATATATGCATTTGATATAAAATAGTAATATAAATCAAAACATATAAGCTGAGCACATATCAGAAAATTACTATTCTTGTTCTTCAAATTAAGAGAAAAAAGCAATTTCTCTAATCAGTATTATTATTTCAAAAATGTGTATAAGAAAATGGTACCTTTTCGACATTTTATAGAATAACACATGTAATTTTAATGTTACAGCATCAATGTATTAACATGAACATCACATATAATGAATTGTTTAATAATTGAAAGATGTGACGCTGCAACTGTGAATACATGAACAATTATGTTTCTGTTCTGTTTCCGTTTATGTCTCATGGATAATAATGCTTACTTTACTTGCTTCTTTTTAACATCAATCGCATTCTCCTTCTCTGAAATATTTCCACCTTATGCATGATTTTTAG
Organism: Ruditapes philippinarum; assembly: GCF_026571515.1. Taxonomy (NCBI): domain Eukaryota; kingdom Metazoa; phylum Mollusca; class Bivalvia; order Venerida; family Veneridae; genus Ruditapes; species Ruditapes philippinarum. The sequence continues at coordinate 54,086 of NW_026854301.1, forward strand.
ATTATGCATGATTTTTAGAAACATTTCGGTCTAATAAGTCTTGTAAACGATGGTTTATGTCCATCTTTTAAATATGCTGTACCATGCTTCTGTTTATATATGAAGTTTTTTGCTGGCTGCATCACATATCCGAGCTTTTAAAGTACATCAAAGACAACATTTGAAAACGTATTTTCAGCAAATGTTTATCATAAATTTTATACACAATATTATAATATTACAGATTCAATGAACTGACGACTTATAACATTCTAGTATTATAAGATGTCAAAACATACCTGCATAGAATAAAGCACGATATTACTTGTTAAACATTAATTTTATGGTAGTTATAATGTTGCGAAAGAGATTTCAAATCCTCAGTCTCATTTAGAGGAATAACCATTGCATGTCCGCGTTGTGTTGCGCTGAGGGCTGGCAGTGCTATGTTGCTCGCATTCACTGTCTACAACCGCATCATTATTCGCGCTCAGAGTTCAGACTTTCTTCATTTCCGGAATATTTGTATGATTGGGCAACAAAATCATAGGCATTTAAGCCATACAATGTATACTTAAAACTGATTAACGGTACATCGAGTTCGATTTGAAAGCAAAGATAAACAAGGACATAAATATATCAATTATGTTTATCAGACAGCAATTTATTGGTTTGATAGGTTATCATCGCATGCCTGATTTTTTTTATGATTTTCGGAGTTAAGGCAATATGTCTTTTTGAATAGTGTACATAAACTTATAGATCTAAACAGTTTTATCATTTGAAAAAGAATACAAGAGACAATGAATTATTGAGAAACTAACAATGAAATTATTTCTTTTAAAACCTATCAATGTGATAAACATGTCCATTTAGTATTAACTGCGGACTATTTCTTTTATCAGCGTCAATTTCTTTTACTTTACTTTTAAATGTATTGTAAAAGATTTTAAACGGTAAACGTCATTAATAACATCGTCTTTCAAGAATTAGATATTCACATAGCAATGTGCGTTTCAAACGTGTTTTACATTTTACATTTGTAACAAATATCAAACTTTATTTCCATAGGTTTTTCTTGATGGTTCACTTTATGTGTCTAAACGTTTAAGATACTAACAAATGTCATAAATTACAATTTAGTAAAGAGGTCTCAGTCGCAAATGAATTCTGTCAGCTTATTTACATGGATTATTTCTTTTTCTTTCGCAAAGATCACTTTGTTATTTACTAGACAATTTACAAGAACATGTTCATACTAGTATGTATTAGTACGTTATTGTCTTCTGGTATTAATTATATAGAATGACAACATTTGTCTTACGTCATTAAATTTTGTGATGCTAGAACAGAATATGTACATGTATGCATTTTGCGTAGACTACAAATACGTCGATCATTAATGAACTTTGAAAAAAATCATTTCGAAGTGATAACAAGTTGTTATTATAAATGGAAATCATGTACCAGGTTTCAAAACACGAAATATATTTTGTGATACAATTGTAGTAAGTAGGTTTCAAAATATTCAGTTCAGTTTTCTCCAAAGGGCATATCAATCAAACGAATTGGAATATTTTACGTTTGTGAGCTAGAAATTCTGTATATTGGTTTTGTGTAATTTGATAGAAGCAGCTGCGGCTAAATAAACTCGTTTAGGTCGTATATACTTCAAAGAATTCTGAAACAATTGTGAGTCTGATATAACTTGCTGACACATATAAAATATACATTTTACTAGATTCGTAAAGATTCATTTAAAACAATCAATAAAATCATCTTTGAAACAAATAACAAATACTGTCTTGTTAAATTCACATACATTTAACAAGCGAAACACATTTATGAATAAACAAGACTAAAGTAATATAATACAAGTGTAAAATATGTCATATAAATTCGAATGCCACTGGATTACTCTTTCTGTTTTCATTTTGCTTTAATTAAATGTATACTTTTAAAGTGCTATTATGCTAATATTTTCATTGTCAAGTTGAGCTAAATTAACAACATTTTTTTTAAAAAGATTATGTCAAAATATATTTGTTGACATTTTCCTACTAATATGAAAAACTATTTCACATTTACCGCTACATTTTATTCAGGTTAAAGGCATCTAACATGCTCATAAACCATAATTTAAAATTCATGTTTGTCTTGTATAAATAAGTAACAATAATTTATTTCTGGGGCATAACGTGCCTTTAAGTTTGATGTCAAATGCACATTAAAATTACACATCAAAACAATAACTAGCCCTACATATCTTAGGTAAAAAATCATTCTATAACGTCGAACAAAGAATTAAGAGATGAAAGTGAATAATTCAGAGGGTGGAACGTATAGCGATGCGACACTATTAAAACGAAGTTAAAAAGATCGATACTGAGAAATGGCAGATATTATATTAGGATGAATACACACGTTGCAGTGAGTAAAATACGTATATTTTAGAAAATGTATGAGTCATTTACTATTACAATAGCAAATGTTGTGTGGAGCCTGGCATACACATATTTATTCGAAATCATATAAGATGGGTTTATTAGTGAAATCAAATTGACAATGACTGATTTTGAGTCAGTGACAAGGTCAAATGATCCAATAAAGTAGAGAGCAATAAAGAATCCCTAAAGAAAGTCCAACAGACAAAATTGAAAATGTTGCAGACTCGGTTTGATTGAGCCTGTTCATGGACGATACTGGAAAGTGCAAGTTAAGTTAAAACTTGCAGTAGCACAAACACAACAATAATGTCGTGCTGAACGCTCTTTAAAGATAGGAAATATAACATCCCTGATTGAATGTACGGTGCGACTTTTTACAGCCTCCACACGGCTGAAAAAAACGCTGATGTGGCGATATAGTAGAGAGAAAAAAATCCCTAAAGAAAGCCCTAAAGACAAAATTAAAATTGTTGCAGACTCGGTTTGATTGAACCTGTTCATGGGCGATAATGGAAAGTGCAAGTTACCATTCATGCCCTCTAGCACCGGCTTAAGCAGAACCCCATGTCGTGAATGTCGTCATTTAAAATTGATATATTTACTCTCATTGTGTTATCTGACACTTTTCTTTTCTTGATATGGAATAAGAAATATATTTATTATATATTAATTTGTATCCTTCTTGACTTAAGTTGTTTTACTTTTATAAAATATTTCAGAGACCATGAACTTGATGTCGGAAAGTAAATTAGGCAGTATCAAAAATAATTAAAGTCTTAGATATATAATAAGAACGTAATATTTGAACCGAAATATGTATAATATAAAGACATATACATGTACATGAAGAAGCATTTAACTTTGTTTCATCATGCATATACCCTGTTATGTAATTGTTGAGATTGTAATTTTTTAAGTCACCATAAATTCTCCCTTATAAAGAGAGACACAGGCAAAATGTTCATTTCTTTGTTTGGAATTTTTCATTCTTTATTCTGTAAATGTCCTCATGATGAATACACTTGGCAGACACAGGAACAAAACTTTTCTCCATATCAGAAATAAAATGGTGGTTTCCTAATTTGACCCACGTAGGCCAGGTTAGAGCGTTAAGATTTCACAATTTAATATTAAAGTTGTCACAGTGAATTAAAGAACATGTCAAATGAATGATTTACACTTGTTTAAATCAAACAATACCCACAATATCTGTTATTGGGATTTTGTTTAATTTAAAACTACTAGGTGATTCTGTCGGCGTCTTAATTTCGTTAAATATATAGATATGTTTACGCTTTAAACCAAAAATATATAGAATTTATACAGAAGGTCATGCTGGAACTTTAAGAAATGTCATTTTTACGTGATTCGAATACAAACAATCATTTTAACATTTTTGTGATTGATTTGCATGAGTATCCCTTTAAAGTTAAAATATAATAAATATGTGAATTAAGATCAGATAGATTTTTTGTTTCAGGTGACTGCAGATTAGATCATATTGATTACAATTGTTATCTACTGTTTATATACATATACTATTTAAACTACCATTGTGATATCTAATTTGTGAAATTCAGATATTACAACCTTTTGTGTGTATAGATATATATGTCCATCATTTTAACTAGCAAATTGTAAATGGTGAATATTGGCTTTTATGAGTCGGTCTGTACCTTTATGGTGAGCGTCTGTCTCATTTAGATCTGCAGAATAGTGTAATAATAATTTATAGCAATATGCAACATTGAGTTAACATTCATTTGTTATAATTAGGGTACGGATTAAATTATGTGACTTGTAATCACCAAGTGTTCTTGAAAGAAATCATTTGACAAAATATCTTAAACAAAACAAACTCATTTTAGATGCACTAATTGCCAAAAAATAAGAGAAGGAGAAGACAGTTCAGGTAATTAGCCAATGAGTAACTTGTTGGAAATTATAAAAGAATACCAAAAATATATAAGGGAAAAAAAAGAAATAAAAATGAAAGAATTTCTGGGGCATAATGGTCCTTTTAAAATTCTCGTTAAATATATATAAATAATTCATGCGCGTAATAGTTGCAGTTTAATATAATCATATATGATATTAGGGAACTCTGTGCTATTGCTTTTCTATCCAACAGCTTCATATGATTGAGATAAATTTGTATTGGCTTAATTTTTGTACGTGCCTCCATTTCTACTATCCACTATTAAATATGAAATATGATTAATATTTAAGATTTACTGTCTTTTATTTAATTGAGCAAAGCTACTTTTAAAAGATCATCTCAAAAATAGAGAATTGATGGATTTCTTTGCCCCTTATCAAATTTTGCGATACAATGGGAATTACTACATTGTTTACTATCACCTTTTTGTTTGAGATTATGGAAAATGTAAATCGTCTCAAGGTAGGTGTTCCCTGAGACAACTTTAAAGCAGCAAACCTCCAGATTTATCCTAATTTTCATGAAAATTATTAAAATGTATTTAAAAGTAAAATATTGCAAAGTGAACAAAGAAAATAATTTACATATTGCAAACGACACTTACAATCCACGTACATTACCAAAATGGGGTCGAAACATGCAAAAAAGCCCTTACTGCATTATTAACGCAGTTTAAATATGGTGAAAATACCACAAAATGAGTCATTAATCGAACATAAGATATAACATATTACTTGAATATTGAATTCGTTTACTTCTCGTACAATATTTTCACATAGTTTGATTTTCTTGAAATATTTTAGCTCATCTGGAGGCATGCAGCTTTAAAGGCAACATACATTACATTGGTGTGTTCCTAGGATGCCCATATTGTCACTCAAGATTAATGATAATTAAGATTAATTTTAGTTTGTCTGATTTATCTCTGAGTAGTAGGTCCTCTGAGAGCATGTTCGTCATAACGAAATAATGAAGTTGTCTGGCCTTTACGCAAAAAAACATTGTGGGACACTTAAATTTCTTAAGATAAAAGCCAACGTCGTTTGTACTTGTAATCTTCAGTGTACTCGAACCGTTTACCTGTAATTAATCGTAAAATGACAAGGTCTGAGAAATGAGTCTATTGTAAAGAAATTTCACAAAATCGTTCATATTGCTGTTATTAATTACTTGTTCTTAAATAACATATTTATTACAGTGCATATATCATTAAATGTTGCATAAAGATCATCCACCTGGTAGAGTACACTTGTGACAACTAATCACCATGCATTCGAAAGTTTTTTTTCCATTAAAAATATAGAGGTGTGATGTGATAATTACTTATGTATGAAAAACGAAGTGTTTAAATAACTACCTAACTATCGTTTTCCTTTTTTTTACTACAATGAATTTGATAGCTTATATCTACACTTTTTATACATGTACAAACAACTGGCTAGACGACTACTTGTATAGGGTAACATGTATAAAGCTACATACCTAAATGAAAATTAAAGTAACACAAATTGTTATACTCTTCATTAAGTTCTTTGCTACTTTCACCCTGAAACATATATATTTTAAGCTATTACTATACATACATTGTATTAATTGTTAGCTCTAGAAATGTTCTAAGTTTGAAACTATTCCGTGAGTTTTTGACATAAACAAGAATCCTTGTTTGAAAGACACATTTTATGCCAACAATCTTAGCATGTCGAGAAAAGTATTTGTTTCTCTTTAATATCTTCTTTTAAATTAATTCGAGAGCGCTTTTAAGTGTTGTGATAATTAATCTACTCACACAAAGCAGAGGATCCTGCCTCAGAAGTCTTAATGGTCATGATTCAAAGGTGCCATGAGTCGGGTGTAGTTATCCCAAATTGTATATGTCTTATTAAACATCCAAGGTACGAACAAGCTTTATTCGATCCATGGGGCAAACTAATGACATCTTTGATAGAAAATGGTATAGATATGTTCCAAGTACAGGACCTAAAGATTAAAATAAACATAAGTTTCGTTAAATATGTCAAAATAAATCAATAACATGAATACATTTACCAAGGGCAAGGACAACAGGATACTGTTTCAAGAAAATGGCCAATTTGTCACGGAAAATATCGGCACTTATATAATATTCCAGCATCATGTGTCTTATGCACAATCTTCTTACTTCCATGTCAAATTATATCTCATTTCTATTTGTTTTCTTTTCATCAAATTGCATAAATGTTAAGATTTGATAATTCAATCTAAGACTAATAACAGAAAAGAAGAACACACAAAGATCATGATATACTTTGGCATGGCATAACAAAGTTTAATAATCAAAACAAAAAAGATCCTGAAACAAGAAAAAATGTCATAGGTGTTTTGCATTTAAATGTTATCACTAGTTGCAATAAGTAAAAAGTTAGGATGGCAACATGGAAGGTGCATTTTGGAAGTAAGAAATTTAAATGGCATAATACATCCTCTATATATGACCTTTGTGTACAGTGCATTATCAAATTCTAAACAGATCAAACTACATTCTGTACAAAGCGTTACATCATTATTACTTTTAAAACGATTTTAAAATGCAAACTTGCATCTTTTTCTGTTGAAATTATGTCCTAAAAATTACCCTTTTTCAGGTTTAAGGTTAATAAGATTCATCTCAAGATCTTAAGTGTTTATAAATTAAACAAAATAGACAGTATAAAAGGTGATGATACATACGGTTATGTAAATTATTTAACATGACAATTTGTAATAAAAGGCATCCAGCACGAAATACAATCAGAAAACCTATCGATTGATTTCTTTCGAAGAACCATGTTAGTACATAACTTCTTCTTTATTTACAATATTGGACAAGGTGGCACCCGAGACAATTAAACAAGACAACAAACTTTTCCATAAATGGTTTTCCTGGAATATCCATAATGCCCATAAACGTATAATAATTAAGGTTCATTAAAGTCTGACTTACCGCCTAACGTAGGTCCTCTTGAAGTTCATGTGTCATTAGGTAATAACTAAGTTGTCTGGTCTTTCTCTTTATTGGCTAATTCAGATAGCATACTGTTGGTTTCATGTTATATATCTATTGTCATTAGATTAAAATAAATGCTGACCTTTTTGTTCTTATATTGTCTTCTTAAATGTTGGCACAAAATTGTCGCGAGTATGAAAAGTAGTCATTTTAAGAGTGAGTTTTAAAATGCAAGAATGATTAATGGTTCTATTTAATTGATTTTTAATCAATACTTTTAATTGGATTCAAGAATGGTGATTATTAAATTATTCACACATCAGGACGACGTTTCGCGTTCAAAACCTATGTCCCTACCTCAAGGTCAAGTTGGTAAGTTTACTATGAATAGCCTTTCATTTCAAAAGAACAATATTAGGCAATTAGTAGCTATTATTCACTATCTTTTTATAATACCTTTCAGCAATACTTACGAAACCTCTTCATTCGTCATTTGCGTGACAGCTCTTTTTGAAAATTCAAACATTACTTTTTGCAGCAGATATTTACCTTTATAAAATTTCATGTCATGAAGAAGAAGAAGAAGAAGAAGAAGAAGAAGAAGAAGAAGAAGAAGAAAGAAGAAGAAGAAGAAGAAGAAGATGATGATGATAAAATGATGATGATAATGATGATGAGGAAGAAGAAGAAAATAAATAAATAAATAATAAATAATAATAATAAGAAAATAGATGAATACATAAATAAAGATAAAAAAAGTGCCAATAAATGATTTATGTATATTTGGCAACAGCAATTATTATTTGCTTCATGCCATTATAATCCGATTATCTTGCAACTCTTGCATGATTCAACTTTATTTGATTTACTTGTTTCCTCCATTCAGATTTGTGCAAACTAAACAAATAATAACTAACAAGTAGTGAATGTTGATATTTTATTTGCATATGTCATTTTAATACTTTTAATTTAACCTGTATAGTTATATGTTCTCTAACAATACACATAAATAATTTCTTCACTCTTTAATAATAATTAATCCGTGTAAGACATGCTTTATTTTTCTTCTTGCGTGTCGTGATATATTGAATTCCACTTAATTTGTTAGGAAAAACCTGGGTTCAGCATATTTCTGTTCTTACATGCCGATATAAATCACTAAATTTACACTTGATTTAATCAATCAACATTTTTACTTCAAAAGATGAAACTTTACAGAGACAATACTGATACACACAGATACATCGTGTGCCTTTATTTCTTTTCTTTGAATTGTTGTTAAGAAAAGCGTTGTTGTACAAGTTGGTTTATGATATTCGACAACATAGCTATCATTATTGTCTACGATACACAGCGATTTTATTACAACTTCATCATGCTTTATGATCTTATATCGTATGACCTTTAATTTTGTTAAGATTTATTACAGTTCCTGCATAAAAAAATTAACTGATACCAAAAGAACAGAAACATATAAATTGTCAAATTAAATTTATTTAAACTCTACCTATCATTTCTCTTGTCTTTTAATTTTTTCTCAAAACCGTTCGAACGTTTTTGTGAACGCTCTTGGTTACGGTTTTAATTATATTTAGGGACAGCTTTAATGTGATAACCTTTACGACAATGTACATGTTTTATCGTGCAATTACAATTGAAAAATTGAATTGTAATATCAGTATTATAAAATGTTACCCAGTATTTTCTACCCTTTATGTCTTTAGTTTGTTTATTTATATATGTTTTGTAATATGTATGACATTTTCTATACTTCTAAAGCAGATAAGTCAATTCATTTTCTAACAGGAATCAAGCATTTGATGACATACAGCATGTGGAACAGAAATAATCAGTTTCCATAGATCTTAATATTTCACCACAATCTTCAGTCACACAGAAAAAAATATTTAGGGTAAGTAACTACAATCATAGTTGTATCGTAGGAATTTACAATGTCGTGTTTTATTTTGATCAGAAAATATACTAATAAACAGACAATCGAGCTTGTTTAATGCAGACTGAGTGAATGGTGGCTTATCATAAACAAGAATAGTTTCATAAAAAATGTTTTGTGAAAGGAGCATCAAAAATGTAAATATACCCTTTTTCCAATTTGACTAAATATTAAATCGGTCCAGTCAATAGTCAACACTGTATGCAAAGAGTAAAAAAATGTTCGGTATTATATTTTATACATGATATAATAAGTAAAGAAAAAATTGTAAAATAATATTTCATTACAATATTGGGTAACATACTGTATCACGTATCTCAACATATTTTCACATCGGTGTTGTATGTGAATGGGATTTAACTCTGACACCTGTTCAATGGAAAGGCCACAAAGCTATGATACAATGCAATATTAGATGATTGGTGTACTGTTTTGGAAAAATAATTTTGACATTAAGGGAGTTCTTTTTGTAATGATATTTTTTTGATTTTTTATATATAACTTTGGTTTTGTTTGTCCTATTAGAAGTTAGAAGTGTAAAAAATTAAAAGAATAATATACCCTGCTTTCTGTTTTTATGAAGGTTCATATTCGGCTTTGACAGCAGTTTTGTTGAAAGGATGTCCTGCTGCCAAAGTTATCCTGAAGTACTATGAATAAATAAAATATATAAACATGAACTGTTCAGTCACCATGCATGAAGTGACTGAGTGCACTGGTAAAATCCAAAAGCATAGATGTATTTGTATTAATCACATTCAGGAAAAGGAGCAACTGAAAAGAAATCCTATTTTATATATTCACCTTGTGTATAATATTAAAGACAACAGCTCTGTTATATAGAAAGCAAATTTTACCATACACCTAAACATTACTTAATAAAAAGTGAAAGCATGCCAGAAAAGCAGATTATACGGCTTTAATTATTGCATGCAATGTTATCAGACATATTTTCTGACAAGAACAAATAGCATTATATCACGCATGCATAAATATATTTGAAACATACAGCTTCATCATAAGTCTAAAATAGTGTATTAAGGCGTCGATTTGATTCATAATAAAGTACAATACGACGTTCCGAAATGTAAGAATCTAATTTCAAAAGGCAATTATATCCCATTGATTTTGATACAACTCCAGAATAGATGTCTGGTAAGATTAAAAGTACGCAAAGGTTATCATCTTAATTTTATTTGAAGATAAGTTAAGAAAATTGGCAAATAACCATACAATTTTGCATCGGCAGCATTTATCATTTTAAATGAACAAAAACAGTTGCTTACTATTATAAAATATATTGTTAAAACTTTACTTAGATTGATTTCTTAAGTGAAAGACGATAGCATCACATATGTAAAGAAGATACGGAAAATATCTCATTTCCATTCCTTTTACGTGTTTACACTTGTGTTACATCGGATATCAATGCAATTGTCAATAATCCATTAATTTTGAGTCTTTCTTTTGACAGTGCCAAGAGGTATGGAGGGTAGCTTGCATACACCACTACCGTTTATGAAAATGCGCAATCAAACCTAGTCGGTAATATTTTCAATTTCGGATGTTCTTCTTGGGTTCCGTTTTACTCTAGATTTTTTTAAAAATCTTAAATTTTCTACTTTAAAATACTAAAATATGAGATTTCAAACCGCACTTTTTTGTTAAGGAATATTTTATTTAACTCCCAGATAACAGTGTCTGATTTATTTAGATGAGATGTAGCTAAAAGCATAAGTCGTTTTTGCCACTTTTGATTCAAATGAATGCACGAATGTACGTTTTAAATATGCTTGAAACTTAATGTAATGGCTTTATCTAACAATCAAACATCATTCGTAAATGGTACAGGTGTCTGCAGAAAACCTTAATTTCAAATTATATATTTTACATTTGGTTTTCTGTCTAATTGGTACATAAAACACGTAAATAAAAGAGTGGTAGACGATTTTAAAAATCAACTTACTTCGGCCATTTAAATCAGGTGTTCAAATATAAAATAAAATAATCGAAGTGAAGCAGGTTGATATTCCGGAACAGCGTTGTTTTTAATTATTTCAGCTGCAATTTGATCCGACAAGGAGATAATAACTATGCTTAAATGATCCATGAAGTTCAAATTATCCGTTAAGATTTGATAACACACTAAGAAATTAAATATTCAAAACGCAAATATGTAAAATGCTGTCATTAAAATCAGATTAAAATTACATCCCTTGCGTTTTTGTCTTCGTACATAATTTTATTCAGGTCTAAGGTTTATGATACTAAAAGTCATAATGCCGACTTATAGACAATTTTTATTTATCTCAAGAGTTTCATTATATTTACTATTCGTATTTCAGTGTCTGGCCAGACAAATACAGTAATTAAAGTGGCTATCCCTTCGAGGTTTATTCTGTTCCGATTTTTGTGTAAAAATTACTGAATAAATTTCTTCTGTGTCAAACCGCTTTAATTATGTCTAAACCTGTCTTCTTATCTCTTTTGGAGCACATTTCAACAGACAAGGTGAATCATCTTTTGTTTAAATGATTAACTGGGTTATCATCCTTATTATTTGCAGATGATTTGGACTTAGCTGCAGATACTGTTGCTAGCCTTCAGAAGTTATTTAATTTGGTAAAACATTTCTATGATGAAAAAAATGTAAAAGTTAATCCTGTAAAATCAAAAGTAATGGTTTTTAAGAATAGTCGGAAATTAGCGAAAGGCGAGAAATGGTTTTATGATAATCAAATTCTTGAAGTTGTAAGCAATTTTAGTTATGTAGGTGTAACATTAACACAACAGTTGTCCTTAAACAGAATGGCTAGTGAACAAGCGTCTAAAGCAAAAAGTGTACTCATTTCTATACTTTCGCAATTATATGATTACGGACAGTTAACCCCAAAAGTATTTTTTAATATTTTTGACACAAAAATTAGTCCTATTTTACTTTATGGATCAGAAATATGGGGTATACGAGTACATAAGTTAGTACAGCCAGAGTTAGTGCATAACTATGCATGTAAAAGATATTTATGTGTGAAAGAAAAAAACAATTAATGCAGGTATCCTAGGTGACTGTGGGAGATTTCCTATGTTTATAAATTCTGCTAAAAGAGCTGTAAGATATTGGTGTAAAATACTCAAAATGGGTGAGCACAGATTAGTTAAAAATGCTATTTTATGCAGTTATTTTTGGATAGTACGGGGCAAACTAATTGGTTTACTGGTATTCGCAATTTATTATGTAAAAATGGTTTTGGCTACATTTGGTATAATCAAACAGTCAATAATGAAGACTATTTAATAAATTCCTTTGTACACAAATTAAAGGACCAATATGTACAAGAATGGCAAACAATTATAAATGATAGTTATAAATTGTATGCGTACAGACAGTTTAAATGCAATTTCGAACATTAATATTACTTAACAGTAGTGACAATTAGAAAATTCAGAAATGCTCTTGCCAAACTTCGGTTGTCCTCCCATCATTTAGAAATTAAAAAAGGTAGATACCAGAATATTTTAAGAGAACAAACGATATGTAAATTATGTCACGAAGCAATTGGAAATGAATATCATTTTGTTTTAGTTTGTAAAAAGTTGTCTTTGATAAGAGAAAAATACATTGACAAAAAATTCTTTAATAATTCTAATAATCATAAATTTAATGTTCTAATGTGCCCTCGCTCTGATACTGTTATAACAAATTTAGCTATGTATACATATTATGCATTCAAAGAGAGAAATGATATATTAAGTAAAACAGATACTGACAGTTAGAAATCATTAGGATATACTTATTATATTGTTGAGATCATATTCTCGGAATCATTTTGTATGTTATAACACAGATACTTAAATTTGAAATTATTATTATAAAATAGTTGAAAATATGCTTACAATATCATGAATGTTACTTTTAGGTATTGATTAGTTTGTTGTTTGCAATTTTGAAACTTCAGTGTTGACTACGTTTGTACAGTGATGTGATAAATGGATTTACTTTTCATTTCGGGCAATGTTGTACAAAGCTTAAGACTGATCAAAACACTATTGCCTTTAATGTTAAGGCTTTTGTATGTTTTTCTTATTTTGCAATGAATAGCCATAAGTGAAGATCTTATGGTTTTTTTTTCGTTAAGATCGACACGCATTTTGGTAAATTATTCAACAATAGTTCTGTGTGTTTTAATATAAAAATTATTAGGATTTACATCGATCTGTACTGACACCAGTCAAGAAATTATATCTTAATGTATATATTGTTGCAATGGGCCGGTGGCCAATATCAATAAATAAATGGTCAGTGTCATACAAAAGCAGCTTTTATAAATTCAGTTAATAAATCCTTATACACAAATCGATTTGCTTCCACGACTTGTCGTTACTTAAACACAACACGAGTGTTTAAAATTGTGGAAATATTGCTTGTGGAAGCTATTTATATCGTTCAGAGTCATTGTTTTGTGTTCAATTGCATGAAACATTATTATAATAATAACTGAACGATATTATTTGTAAGCCCATAGTCCTTGGGTTTAGGGCAATTTTGGTGTTGCATGTTTTCAAACTATATTAATATATTTACCCGTTTGACATTTCATGACATATAAATTACTTTCAGAGACATTGCAATTGAGTAAGCATTGTTTGGTAGGCATTGTTTGTATAAACGGACAAAAGAAAACAAATTGTTTCGCAAACTGCTGAACGAAGTTGAAGTCATATGAGAAGACAAAGAAATATTTTCATGATAATAGTATTGCTTTATACAATTAAGACCATGTTTATATTTATCAAATTTAGATAATACCTGGTTAGGAACATTAAATGAAATGTGTTATGTCTGATTTTAAATTCTAGATTAATACAATTCCTTTTATTTATAATAATATCACATACATGTAATTTTTAAATATATCAGAAAAGAGCACATTACTTACCTCATATAGAAAACATATTCTTAACATTTGTTTTAGCTGTAATAATCTGGAAACAAAGTGATCCCTCGGAAGCATTAATTACAACAAAAATACAAGAGAATTACAGACTCGTTAATAACTTTCAAACACGTATTTTGGTAGAAATGTAATAGGGGAAATGTTTATAAAAAATACAAGGCATCAGTATTGGTGTTCGTGAATATAAACTTGTTATAACTAATTAATTATAAAAGGTAAATGCCGGGCAATTCTGGGCTGTCACTTTAGTTCGTACAATAGTTTAGATACAACTGGTTTTTATTCAAAGTTTTCTTCCAGAATGACAACATTATCAACCAAAACATAATAAACAACAAAAGAACAAGAATTATAGACAATATTTGTCAAAGTGTTGCTTCTGAGTGTCCTACTTGGGTGTGTCCGGGGGCGGCGTCCTGTGAACTTTGCCTTTGCCTTGTAGATCTTTATTCTTGTTATTTAATGGTGGTAACATCACTATCTTGTATGTTGTGATCAAAGTTGTAAACCACACTAAGTGAAATAATATATATGTAAATAATTATGCAAATAAAACAATTTTCAAACATCGAAGAATGTGTAAAATATGTACTGCAAATATTTTTGCATATCATATGTGATCATTGAAATATATGCATTCATTTCTTATTGTAAAATTTGACTTAAACTTTTTAGAAAGTTATTTTATTACCTCCCTTTATTTAAATGAAATGTTAAATTCGGTAATATCTTGATAAATAATGCTTTTTGGAACCTACAATATTGATAAATATTAATTTGAGCATCATATTTATGATTTAAAACAATAAAAAAATGTGTTACAGGATCTTTAACATTTCATAAGAGCTTTCTATGACTGTCCTTTGTTGATGCATGTGTGAAAACCTTCATACACATTGACTTTTTACATAAAATTTCTAGATATCTCTCTCTTAGGACCACTATTATATTTAAAAAAACAATGTAAAGAAACGCAATTTGTTATGCTTTATTCTCATGTATTGTGAATTATTTACCTCACAATGAGAAAAAGTTTCTATGATAGTGTTGATTCTAAGATTTCCAAAAACACATCAAAGCTGGTAGAAAAAAATTCTAGCAATACCAAATTCCAGTAAACACCAATGTTATTTTTATGTTTATACCTCTATTAATATGGTTTTCTTTTTACATTGTCGCAAACAATAGTAATGTCAATGTTTATATAAACAAAGCGCTACCTGTGATAAACTCTTATGTATTTTTCATTAATAAGAAGGAAATACAATATTATAGAATATCCATAAACGTCAATGATGTAATGTTGATCATATAACGATAATTCACAGTTCGCCTTCAATATAATATCCAGAGATTCAGATTGTTCCATAGGAAATCGCTTAAAAAATCAAACTTCTGATAAAAACAATTCTGAAGTCTAGAATAAATTGTCACGTCATTTAAGTTGTGTTTGAAATTCTTGCCATCATATATGAACAGTCTTTCTTTAAATCATAATATAGTTATTATAGTAAAATATTATTCATTTGTAATTTCAAATTCGTTTTTAAAGGTTTCAAATCTTCAGCAACTCATAACATAGTTCCTTCGTATATCCCTGATGCAAGTAGTTTTTGCATGCCATGATATCTTGACTTTCTTGTATCTCCCATATCCAATAAAATTTTATCACAGCTTGATGACACTAAAGGTCTCCATTCCGAAAATGTAGGCAGAATTTATTGACCTCTTGAGTTTCAAAATGTATGCAACTCTTCTTTCCGTGTTTGGCCAGACAGTTACAATTATATAAAAAAACATGCATTTCCCCAAAAGGTTTAATGCTATTTCCGTTTGTGTTTCAAAAAAGATTACTTAGTACACTCTGAAGAACAAGTTCTACTTTCCAATATAATACAGAAAAACAAGGTCCCCAAAGAATCATTTAAACAACAAAAGTGAAAGTAATACAAGCTCGATTTGATTTAATAAAAGTTAACCGGTTTTAGCATTATTCAGCAATTATACATAACTATCAAATAATATGGCCGAGTGGGTAACGCGCCGGACAAGTAATATAAGGATTGCTGACCGCGTGGGGTCACATCCTGTCAGGGGCAAGCCGTTGTTACCTTGTGCAGGAAACGTTACATTCATTGCTTAGTACTGGTTGGTTCCAGGAACGGATTCTTGAGTGATTCAATAAGCTTATAGCTTCCAACACAATTGATCTAAAATAAATTTGTATAAACTAAAACTATCAAATAATAGTGCAATTAGTTTTTAGAAGAAATAGGCAGATGTGTTTATACATATAATTATGTAAAAATGATGAAATACATGAATTCGCTGCTAAACATATCTTTTATAGTCAATTAACCAATCTTATAAGACTCATGCTATAAGAAAGAATTTCCTTAGATTTATTTTACAAGATACAAGGATACCTGAGTCATCAGCATATAATCACAGCCACGAGTATCGGACCTGGAAAATAAAAATATGACCAGATTGATAAAAAACCTGTGTTCATCTTAAATTGTGTCAAAAACCAGAAAAAAATGTAAATAATGACCCCCTTTAAAAATATACTTTAAGTTAATAGTATATTTTTAAAGGGGGTCATTGTTTACATTTTTTTTTGGTTTTTATGAACACAGTCTTCCTTATCTGATTCTCGTGCCTGTGCATATAATAAAAGCTTATTGCTTAGGGTTGCAGACATGTCATTGACATATATTAGACATAAAAGAGGACCTAAAATGAACATCAGGGGGACACCATAGGTACTCAGAGCAGTAGTAGAATGAGTACCAGCCACATCCACCAGCTGCTGTCTATCAGAGATAACACTTAAACCATGTAAAAATGTCATTACATATGGCAGATGATGAAGAAGAAAAAGAACTTCATCATGTGCAGTATAGTGTGATCAACTGTATCAGGGCTGGGAATCAAAACTGCGTCGTATCCTACAAAAAGTAAACAAACGCCGCCATCTTGGAACGAAAAATGTATGTTTTTGTTTATAACTCTTTTTGTTGGAAATGACTAAAAACCAGATATATATAACCACCGTTTCGACTATTCCGCTTCCGTTCCCAGTAATATTTGCTAGAAACGTATTATGGTAAAAAAAAAATGTATAGCGAACTTGTCAACTCGAAGCGGACAAATCTTATGAAATTGGTTATACACCAGTCACTTACTCCTATCGTTCTCGCTCAAATAAATTATATACTCGTTTCAATCCACCATAAACTTCAAAACCATAATTCTGCCAATCATTACAAATTTTACATTAAAAAGAATCTTATTTCCATAAAATAAGATTTTACTAATATATACGACTCAGTTGAAAATAAAGTGATACGACCATTGTATTTTCAGCAGCTGCATTTGTTTTAAACTTGTTTAAATTATGGCTATATTATGCTCAATAACTCAACAACTATTGCTTGTTACAACTTAAGTTCAAAACAGATCATCTCATTGGTTCCATAAAAAATGAAAATGATACAATCCATTAAGGCCTGCATTTTTCGTCGCATTTATGTACCCATCATATAAGCATCTAAAAATTCCGAAAAGCTGTATCAAATGCAATATACATTGAAACACGTGATCGCACACCATATGTCAACGTGTTCCAGTGTTCTAAAATTGTTCCCGTGAGTTCGAATTGGGAGTGATTACTTTTTTTGATACAAAATTCAATATTCCAGTGTAACTCTTCCCGGACTCTGTACTAGTATTAATCAGGAATGACCTTGTTTTTTTAAAAAAGAATTACATATATTGAAAAGGTCTATTGGAAAAGAGCTATTGCATGCCTACTTTGTTATTGTAATTAGCAATGTCTTTTACGTGCCGAATTGTATTGTATTCATTTTCTTATATAATCGTGAGAAACAGATGAGCTTTATTATTTGAAACTGCATTATATTATATATAAATGGTTAAGCTACAAGATATTTTGCAAGTATGCGTTCCGTTTAGTCATTTTTATGTTCAGCGCCGCTGAATTTTTGATTTTATCGTATTGCATTTCTTTATCGCCGATGAGGAAAGGTCTACGGAATGTATTTTCTATATTTGCGCTTAAGTATCATTCTTCTCCATTAAAAAACTTTTAATTTTCAAAATCGAGTTACATATGATACAACTACAGATTATTTTGTAAAGAAGGTGTCCGTTTGTGCCAAAGGTATTTACGCTGTGCACCGATAAATTTGATACAGATATAGGCAGACATGATTTTCAACAGTATTGAAGAAGTTTTCACAATATTGAACAGAAAATTTAGGTCAGATTATCGCATCGAAATTTCAAACAGACTAGAGACATCCTTCATACTAAAGTGTGATTTTTATTTGATAATGAATTGCCTGAAAACTTAAAACAAAGGTTTTCAGAAAATGACTTCACAGAGGATTAACCCCTGTTTACATTGAAAATTTCTCTGCTAGTAATACCGAAATAAGAAATTTAAATGTTATTCTCTTTATAATTAATTCAAATATTTATAATCTTAAAACTTCACGCCAGAAGTTAATAAAAAACAGCTTATTTGTACAGCTGACGTTAACAAATTTTGTTGAAAAAACAAATCCGACAGGTGTGTCCGACTGAGGTCGAGTTGTTTATGTTTATTGAATTTAAATCACTTGAACTGAACTGCTATGAATGCGAAAACTACAAGGGACTTTTTATTCTTTCGTGTGGAAAACCTATCAAGCTAGTTTCAAAATGTCAATGGTTCTCTGCAGGTGCAACATTTTGCCTGAAATAATGCACAAAGGCGCACCTGAGGTCCTCGCCCCTAGTAAAGCTTATGTGTAGAGTGAAAGTTTGAAAACAAACCACAAAAAGCAGTCATTACCCAGAACATGCAGAACCACAGTTAACTTAGAGCGTAGCTAGCCAACATGAATTCAAGTTTATATTAAATAGATTTCTACATTTTTTTTGGCGAAAAAGAATTAGGACAGGAAAATATAAAAAATTATTTCAGATATTATTATCAGTTAGGTAACATGTTCATGTTTAACTGAAAAGTAGCAATGTAAAATTTCAAATTAAATGTTATATTGGATATGACACAATTTATTCTAAAAATCAAAAGCAACAGAACATTGCTATACACCGCAAATGATCTGGAGTTTTTTTTATCTAGCCATAAAATAAAAATATTTTGCCAAAATTATCCCTGTTGAAAAGACTGACAAAAATACAACTGCGTCGTATCATATTTTATTTTCAACTGCGTCGTATCATTCCGTAAAAATCATTATTTTCTAAGAAAATAAACATCTCTTTTTAATGAAATTTTAGTAAATGATGCAAAATTATATTTCGAAGTTTATGGTGAACTCTGAAACAAATATATAATTGATTTGAAGGAAAAAACGATAGATAAAGCAATATGAACTGCGTCGTATCCACACATTTTCATAAAAATTCTGCCCCGCTTCGAGATGCAAGTTCGCTATAACTTTTGTTTTACAAAAAAGTTTTGCAAGCAACATATACCGAACGAAGCGGAAAATAGTGTAGCGTGTTAATACATATATCTGGTTTTCAGTCATTTCCAACAAAAAAAGTTATAAACAAAAACATACGTTTTTCGTTCCAAGATGGCGGCGTTTGTTTACATTTTGTAGGATACGACGCAGTTTTGATTCCCAGCCCTGTGTATCAAATGCCCTTTGTATATCTCAAAGTATCATGCAATTCTGCCTTTGTCCATTTCAAATTTAATGCAATCTGTTAAATGAATCAAACATGTGTCGGTTGAAAAACCACTTCTAAATCTTGACTGAAACTGCCTGACCATGACTCGAACCCATGACTTTCAGAAGACCAACTGAGCTATCCGGCCGGCTACACATTTTCTCTTTAATTATGAAACAGTTCTAAACCAAAACATATTTCCCCACTATATTGATTTGTGTCCTTGAATTTCTTATGTTTACAGAGCATAGTGAATTGAACTCATGCTTATATGCAGTCACAGGATGGGAAAAACGTTCAGCTTGACCAGAACTCGAACCTGTGACCCACAGAATAATGTACCGCAGCTGAAGCGATTAAGCTATCTGGCCGCTTACACATTTTCTCCCTTAAATAGTGAACAGTTCTAGACCATGACAGATACTTTTAGATTTGTTAAATTAACAGATAATTAATTCTTAATTAATTAAGAAAAAAACCTTACATTCTCATAGTCTTAATTAAAATAACAATTTATATATAATTGTATAATTATTTTTACTAAAAAGGGCTTAGACAGTACAATATCTATTTTTTCTACAGATAAAAAACTAACCTTTTTTCTATGATAAGAAATTTTATGAAGGCTGATTTGTATTTTGCATCAAGGGCACCGGGCGAAAACATGAAAATGCAACAGACGAACCACATTGTGGTAGATTGTATTTTCATGTTTTCATCTGGCGCCCACTTACTTTTTGTACTATGTTGGTTTTCATATGGCACAAATCATCCACTATAAAATTTAGTGCACAAATTTATTCAAGGGCAAGTAACAATCTACTCTATAAAAAGTCTGTTGTCGGGTTGGCTCAGGAGACCTGGAGGTTGAGACCGGTGTCCCTCCATTACAAATTGATAAGACAGAAGCTGTCCTTTTTCAAACTATGCACATGTTAGAAAAAAAATAGAATAACTATTCAGAATATGATTTTTTGAGACTTTATTAATTATATTAACTTGATCCAAGTTTAAGGACATTTTCAATCAATACATGTATTATCATTTATATTTTTAAATGAAAGTCTCATCCCTTTAATAATAATGACATAACTGTAACTCTTTAAATTCAGAAATATTATAAGTCATATCAATATACTAAGATGTACATGTATGCACATAACATAAATAATTCCCAGTTTCTATTAAATAAATATGAAATCCTAACATTAACATGCTTTTGATGACCTTACAACTGGTAAATTTTATACAACAAAAATAGTAAGTAATACCTAAGATAGACAGAAAAGAACAAATAATTTAGTAAACATGAGTTACTTCCCCTTAAAATATAGAAAACCTGAAACCCAAAAGAACACCCTATACAGCAAAATTATGAAATGTTGCAGGCTCAGTTTTATTAAGCCATGCAAATTAATGGTAAAGTATTCATAAAAAAATGGATGGACATGTAACAGCAGTAATTGCCGAAAATCGGATAGCTTTCAACATCCGGATACTGGTACACTTCGTAAAAACAAACATTCTGTGCAACAGATAAACGTAATATGGATAAAATCAATAGGATATTCGTTTACAACAGTTCATAACCTATCCTTATACTCATTTGCAGGTGCACTTTCTTCTTGTAGGAAAATTTTGAAAATATCTAAATGAATGAATGAATGGATACGGCATCAATGTAGACCACAACGATATTCGAAATCCGGGTTTTAGTAACTAAGGGACAAGCTGTTAAACTGAGACTGCAATTTCGTGAAAATGATATCACAATGCACATGCTTTTTACATAAGGTTATTAAATACAAATATAACAACATATTTTTACTTGATTTTTACGAATCAAAATAAAACTAATTAACACAACATGACACTAACTGCTAATAATAACAGCTCCTTCCATAGGCCAAAATAAAAAGCATTCCATAAGAGACGACGCCGCTCACCGGCGTCGCCAATTATTTAAAGCATATTGTTATTTAACATTCGACACACAGTATGTATGGTTTAAGCTTCCTGTAATAAAGCAAAGGGATTAAACACCTGTAATAAAGCAGAGAGATTAAAGAATAAAAATCGAAAGATGAATAATTAGAAATGACTTTTTTTAAGGCTAATAACTGAAAAGTCGATCATTAATGCGACTGGTTACAGACGGTTACTTAACTATATTATTATACTATTATATCCTTCGTAAATGCACATTTAAAGACGTGCACTTATTAGTGCATTCAAGTTATAAAATGATTGTCTCACACTATGATAGCTTAATATAGTCATTAAAATAGATAAATACCTTTTGCACGCCAAATGGAATCACTAAAGAGCCAAGTTAAATGTATTTAACATACTTATTTATGTTAAATGTATAATCAGAAGAGTCTTATTTAATATCAAGGGCCCAATAATCTTCAATGGGAACATCAGGCAAAATGGAGATGGATTGGATCTATATTTAATATAATACTTTTATTGTTTTGCAAAGGAACTAACGTACGGTACGAGTATGCTAATTTTACTGCATTTTACCAATAAAATTGGTAATGAGCACCCACGCATGGTACACCAATTTATGAATGAAGTCGAATTATATGTAATGATTATTTATCGTTGAACACTGCTTAAATGACATATAGAAAGTGCATATTTTATTGTTTTGTAAATATTATCAGTACAGTTGTGCTACTGTTATCATATTGTTATTTGTAAAAATGAAGTAACAATCTCCACTTGCAACCCTTTCTGGTCTCATGTAGATGTTCATGTGGTGTATATTATCAAGAAGATATTTTCAGCTGACTGGTATGACTTATAATATTATATTACGAAGAGTTTCTTAAAATGTCCATCTAACACCTATCTATGTTATATAACATACACATTTCGAACGTTCGTTATAAGATCAAATGTTTGCCTATCAAGAAATGTGATTATAGTCTCTGTATTATGAAAGTAAAAAACGCGGGGTCGACGTTTTAGACACAATTTATATATCTCTAAAAGTTCGTTAACGTTGAGAGTCTGGTCAGACAAAACGAAGTTATTGTCCTCAAAAGAAGATACTTTTCGATTTACTTTTATGTGCTCATATTACTGAATACAGAAGCTCGAAGTAAGTCCGTTTGAATAATATCTAAACACGCTATATTAAAATATATGGATGCTTTGCAGAGGAAATTTGAAGTGAAATATTGGTATCTAAAATGATTACAATAATTGTTTCTTATAAAATCTAGCGTATAGGTATTTTCAAATGATATTGATTTGTAACCATGTGCTTTGATTGACAACAAAAACAAAACATGTTTTTAATGTAACATAAGCTTGTTTTTAATGTTACATGTAGAAGTTCAGTACAACTAACTAATTATACGTTCACATGTTATATCACTGCTTGGAATTCCCGGAAAAATAATACTTATCTAAGGTTCACGCTATGATTCCCGCGGTCACGGTAATCACGGTTCGGACAACCTTGGTGAAAACAAGAGGAACATGATACAACACAGATAGACGGGATAGGCATACGTGACTGACTGTTCTTTTTATAAATGCTTGGCTACAATTGTAATTGCAAAATTTGCTTCTTGTTTACTCTTAGGCTGATATAATCACCTCTTTCAATATAACATTTACCAGTAGATATCACATCATATTCAATAGCTCACTAGTCAATTATTGTTAAATATTTAACTGAAATATGAGTGAAAAGCCGGTGCACAAGTAAAGTGAATCGATTGAATAAAAAACACGTCATTTGAGTTACATTTTGCAAAAAAATGTCGAAAATATCTAATCATTATTTATAACATTTTATTAATAGCAAGACTTTCGGTCATAGAGAAATGTATAGGATTCTACATATATGTCTCAATTACAATAAGAACAATATCAATAAGATATTCATATTCCTTCAAATAATATTACTTATCTATTTCTGTATAATTGTCTAGTTTATAACTAATGACCTTTTTGCGAAAACATTTCCTCGACACTTTTCTACAGAAACAATTGTATAACATATGTTTGCAAGAAGCACAATATAGCCTATATGCAAATTTAATATACCTAAATATATATTTATGTAAAATATGAGTGTTATTGACCGTATTAGAAGAAATAAACATGACGCAAGCAAACAGGAAATATTGAAAATTTTCTATAGATTTCCCATAGGATATTTCAAAGATCACTGTGTGCTTGCATAATATTCAAGATTATTATTAACACAGACATTTATGACGATTGGAAGGGAATTGTACTGACGAAGCAGTCTTTTCCATATTTTATCTGTAGATTTGTTTAGTAATACCATTTTCCATTTTTTCAAGGAAGACGTTCAGTTGGAGTTTATGTTGTTTTTTTGTTTGTTTTTTTTTTGCTCAAATATTATGAATAATATCCTGCATGCAATAAAGTTTAATGATATAAAGCTGCTTTCAAAGGTGTTGAAAAGTGTTTACATATTAAAATATATCGAAATTTACTTATAAACAATAAGGCACAACATTGTATTCAAAAATATATGTTAGAAGATAGAAGTATTTTTAAATTTTTGTGTCTTTAAAGAAAATGTACTAAAATTACAAATAACGTTTATCGTGATTAATCGGAGTGTTAATGGTTTGCGAAGCAATTGTCACAAACTATTGTCATTGTTCTGTTAAAAGATAAGAAGATGTAACAACGTGTACCACAGATACGATAATTGACCTTTAATTACTAAATTATGTAACCTGTTTTCCTTTTTGTATCATTATATTTGTATGAATGAAAGTGAACAACTCTTTGTTAAATGTTCAATAAAATGTATGAGCTTGTTGGTAAGTATTTGTCTAAGATACAGGATTTTCGAAGTCAAACAGAACAATAAGACCTAATTCATTCCATAGGAAGATGTAACCTTGGAAAGTGAATAACTTAATAAAGTATTCAATAAATTGTACAAATATTGTTTACCGAAAAAGCACGACAAGATTCTTGCAAATTGCTGAAGAGCTGACTAATAACCTAATTACATCGTACCTGAAATATATCTACAGTTGTAACAAACGTAGGAATAACCCTACTGAGTCAGGCAAATTTAATATTTTATCTTTTTCTGAAATCCGTTATGTAATTTCTTATAATACCGCACGTCTATAACGTCGCTATTCATTGTATTCAATGGATAATTGTGACGTTTATATAGTTTTATATACACGGCTCCTGTCTTACCTTTTCTATACAAAGTTATGCTTGCTGTTTTATATTTTTTTTATAAAAATAATGCGGCTCGGTTTATATTTCAAAACAACCGTTTATATAGGAACGTATAATCTGTCAAAAATCTTTATAACTAATAATGTAAGGTTGAACTTGTTTTAAGCCAGGAAATAACACGCCATTCAAATAAAAGTATATTTTGATGAAGTCAATATGTAGCATGATTGTTAGACAATTTGGTTCTTGTAAAAGTGTTACACAAGTACCAAGAATGGCCGTAGCTATCCGACGAAGAATGAAAGCTATAAAAAGCAAAAAGCTATAAAGAAGAGTGTGGAATGCATTAAAGATATTTGATAGATGCTTATCACTGGTGCAATATTTGATAACATCGTTTTAAACCTACACAAGTATATTTATTTGACTGCATTTCAGCAACAAAAATGTTCATGGTCATTCTTGAATGATTGGTATGGATGCAGTCATATTCTTGATATGACATACATTGTTACCTTAAAAGTTTAAAAAAACAACATATCTACAGGTTTTATGCAACTGCCTTTGCTTTAAATAGTTAATACTTGTTTAAAAAGGACATATGTGATCTTTAAAATAGTATCATAATGTTTTAAATGATAAAGCGTTTAGGGCAAAGTAACTAATATAAGTTGAAATAAAAAGCTGTTTTCGTGTCAAATTCGTAATTAAGCATTATTAAATATTGATATTTCAGAAAATTTTGAGTCTGGCTTGCTCAGTTATATCAACAATTATACGAAATAATTGTTTCCTTAAGACACGTTTTACTTACAGAAGTTTGATGCTTAAATTAGATGAAATCTGATTTTTTAGAAAAACATTTCATTTCGGTTTTTTTTTAATTCTTTATATACATGTACAAAAATGTATATATTTATAAATAGTGAGGGATGAAAAATATGATGCATACTATTTACTCCATTTCCTTGTTGCATGTAAATCACGAATCAATTATAAAATTTACTTTCAACGGTATGATTCTTTTTGTAATACATGTATCAAAGCTTTATTTGCGCAATGTATACTATGTACATTATGTTCTGTTTTTAGTTGGGACGTAGTCCCAACTAGTGTACTTACAAACCCGAAATTTCCAACCATACAGGGTAATGCCCACTGCAGTGACGTTTCATCACCACTCTATATGCTATATTGTATTCTAACATTTTGCAGGTAAGTTGAATTCATAGTGTTCATCCGACCATGACTGACGCATAACCGCCGCGAGTGAAAAATAGTGCTCTGTATTTCTGAAAACTTTGATTTATTGCGAATAGAAGAGAGATAAGAAAATTATTTTTTTGAAAATCATTTGCAATTGAGCTTGAATAACGGTATTAGAAATGTAGCAGATATAATTTGAAAGGTCGATTAATTCTATGAATGGAATAATTGGTACATATGAGCCGTGTCACGACAAAACCAACATAATTGGTTTGCGACCAGCATGGATCCAGACCAGCCTGCGCTTCCACGCAGTCTGATCAGGATCCATGCTGTTCGCTTACCAACTCTATTACAAGTAGAGAAACTGATAGCGAACAGCATGGATCCTGATCAGACTGTAGCACACGCACTGTGTTGGTTTTGTCGTGACACGGCTCAATTATGAATTCGACAACTTCCGGTTTACTTTATGACCTACTTGACAAGCATATCGACCTGTTTAGCCCATAAGGTAAGTTTTAAAGCAAAATATGTTATGAATTTGATGAATAACAATATTAAGTTTATTTATTGATGTCAGTTCGTTCCGAGGACTAAAACTTTCGTTAATAATTTCGAAGTAATTTGGGAGATCTCAAGTCTTTCGTTCCCAAGACATTTCGACCCTACTGTAGCCTAGTCTCAATTTTTAGACTGCATAACCGACATATTTTACATATTGATATTACACAGATGTCTGCCTTTACAGGGAAAACCGGCATATACGCCTACAATTTGTTGGTCTTGTCACGGCCGTAACGTCGCTACCAAATGGGGCACATTCTAAAATATTTCAGAATAATTTTATTTTATCTTCATGTTTATACATTCATTAAGTTATAAACTTATTCAATGAATAAAGGGATTCTATGAAAGATTAGAAAAAAATGATTTAACCCTCAATATGAGCCATTAAGCTGTTAAGTTTAGCCCCTGCAAATACAGCAGGTCTTGTGTAATTGAGACAATATTAGAGGTAGAAGCACTGTCCTATTATTTCTGACTAAACTCTTATTGATTCTTCACACCCACAAATGACAAACGAGCATTATTGTCATTTTTTATTGAACATGCATGTTAAAGGAACTCCACTGAGCTTTAAAAGCCTAAAAACATAAATGAGCTAGGGCACTTTAAACAGAAATATATGCAAAGATAGTTAAGAAATATACTTTGAAATAAATTGAACATATTTTTATGCTTTTTTAGCCCGATTTGAGTGAAAAGCATTTAAAAGCTTTTCATTTTGCATAATTTTTTTACAATTTGAATAATTGTTCTTGAAAAACGAAGGGCGTGAATGATCTGAAAGTTTGCACAAAGATTAGTGGTCTAAACTTACATATTAATGGTACATGTATCTGAAAAAAATATTGTCAGTGCCATCATGTCAAAATACCTCAGTGGAATCCCTTTAAATTGAATTAGAATTGAATTTTTTTAAATGTATGTGTAAATTCCATTCTCAATCATAATTAAACTTGGTCTGAGCATGCTTACCATTCCTATAGAAACTGGGTTACTAGGTTTATTTTGTAGCTAAACTAAACTTTTAAACTATTCTAGGAAAATATTAACCCTTTACTCCATAGATACGTGTTTTAACGCATATGCGACCAGTGCAGATCCAGATCAGCCTGCACATCCATGCAGTCTGATCAGGATCTCCACTGTTTCTATTTTATATCCATAAAAGAATTTCTGACTGAAAAGAGAACAGTGGAGATCTTGATCAGACTGCATGGGGTTCATTTGTACTTATATTTTTTTCGTTGTTTTTCTGATAACAGTTTTATTTATTGATTGATCTATTAGATATTTACCCTCTATTTATTGATTGATCTATTAGATATTTACCCTCTTCCCTACCCACGGGGCATTTGATGCACCAAGCAGGCTCAAGGGTGGGGATTTAGACTTCAAACATTTTAAGATGTCAAATTCCCCTGGGTCAGCCCTCCACCCCCCATCCCCCCCGGGCGGGCAAAATAATGACAGGTGCATGATATAATATTATTTGAAAAAAAAATGATCGAGATGATATGTAAATATTATTTCAAAAAAAGTTCTGTCAACTGTGTAATGTTTTGTTTTGCTCTTTTTTCAGGTATGCTCACTTTACTATTTGAAATAAAATAATATACTGGGAATGCCCGAGAAAGTGTACTGTTTAAA